>NW_013672922.1:18255-39971 GCF_000517525.1 Limulus polyphemus | reverse complement strand
CTTCCCATGGTGCTTTCCCATCGTATTCCTGTGGCTTCCTTCGCACTGGATCACTCCTATTACTGACATTCATATCTGGGATGTGACTTCTAACGGGACCGAATATGTCTGCTTTAGGGTTTAGCTGTGCGCTCTGTAAGGGGCTTGCCATTGTCTGGGACTGATTAAGTCGATGGTCAGTGTATCCTCCTTGTGTAACGCACAACAAATCGTTCTTTAACGTATCTAATTCGTTTTTAAATTTACTGATGTTTTCCATTTGTACCTCTTGCCATTGTTGTTGATTTTCCTGTAGTTGCTGCTGACTTTCTTGTAGTTGCTGTTGACTTTCCTGCAACTGTTGGAGACTTTCTTCCAGTTTCCTTTCTTGTTCCAGTTGCCACTGCTGTAATCTCTCTTCTTGTTTCTTTTCTCGTTCTTCAAGAAGAAGGAGAAATTAAACAAGAAGAGAGATTACAGTAGTTGTTAGAGGAAAACGAAAAGAAAACAAGAAGAGAAATTACAGCAGTGGCAAGAAAACCTACAACAATGGCAGCACGAACAGCAAAATAAACAAGAGAGATTACAAGAGTTGTTGGAGGAAAAAGAAAATAAACAAGCGGCAAATCAAACTACAGCATAGCAGACTTGATGGCAGCAATACAAGAACAGCAAAAGAAACAAGAAGAACGAGAAAAGAAACAAGAAAAGAAACAAGAAGAACTAGAAATTAACCAAGAAGAGAAATTACGGCAGTTGTTAGAGGAAAAAGAAAAGAAACTTCTCGTTTCCATTTTTTATCCCACTCTCTGACACCAATTTGTTACGTCTCCGTTTGTTAAATAACTTTCCGTAACTTCGTTTCCGACGAAACTTTAGCGACACAAGTCCTTACTTAATAAAACTGGTTTATTCTTTCCGAATATAACTTTATGATACACTTAATTTCAATATTCGCGCTAAAACAAACACTATAACGAACAAACGTTAACTTCAACAATACCCTGTGACTGCAGTTCAATTACTCACTATCTACACACACATTATTCTGTCACGTTGTCATCCTCTTTTATATACCAGACTACCCTATATATAGTAAATGCTAGAGCATTCGTCAAGGTACAGGATAGTTCTAGAAAGCAGAGGGCGTGAGAATAGTCCCGTGATCTCGCTGACGCAACAATCTTTTAAAACAAAACTTTGAGTTGTAGTCTAATTTTTTGGCAGGTGATTTAAATAGAAGAAAAAATAAACTTGGGTTGAATTGCAATAACATAAATTTAACTTCGTGAGTTATATATTAACTTTAGCCCTCTGGTAAGACAGCAATAAGTTTTCGAATTTACAACGCTAAAATCAGGGTTCGATTCCCCTCGGTTGACACAGCATGTAGCCCAATGGGGATTTACTATAACAAAACACACAAGATCAACTTTAAACGTATTATTTCAGAATACTAAGACGTTCGGTCTTTATCAGAACCTAGGATCTTAAGATTCGATAGCCGAAAATTTTGATGTGGGGGAACCGTAGTACTGGGAGAAAAACACTTGTACTAGACAGGTGCCTAAATATACCTGACCTAAGCCAAGACTTGCATCTTCAATACAAAAAGCCTTTCCTAATTTAGTTGCTCTTGTGCTATCGCCAATCACTTGACTACAGTTCTGAATGGCCTTGACACAGTGAAAAATATGCATCAATTTTCCCATTGTTTTTTTTTCTGTCATCTTCCCCATGACTAACTGTGTCTGCAGGAGGACAACATATATAAGCTTCAATGTCATTATAATTCAGATTGTTTTGTTGATAATCATACTGTTAACTTCCTCGTTGTTAATTTTGAAACCAATGTTACTACTGTAGATATTTCTACCAGTATCAGAAAATTAAGACTACTTTGGCAGCTTTAATTCGGTAGCATGTAGAGATTTCCTGTGCCTGTGTTGTCAGCCCATTTCATCAACGTATTCAAGCCTTTAATTACATATTGTCTGCTGTTGTCTCGATGGGTTTAATGTTTATGTGGACTCTCAGTTTCATAACACCCATCTTATACTTGTGACAACATTTTGAAATGAATAAATAAAAACAATCTTTTACTCCCGATTATTCAATTTTATTTGAAGCAGGATTCGTTAGCTAGCCATAATATTAAAGGGGCTTTTGCTGGACTGATGTCTTATATTTCTCAGTTCTGTTTAAATATTGAAATGAATTTCAAATGTGCTTCAGTATATTAATCTTATGTTGGATTATGTGGTTATTGAATTTGTATATATTTCACCTTCTCCTAATTTTCGGATCATTGCTGACACTTTTATTAATCAATTAAATGTAAATAGTCTTTTATTAGAGTCATCTTCCTTCATTTACATTGCTTCTGCCTTCCATGGATGATTTTTCTCATTTTGAGACTTTCTTCCTCAAAGTAATTAAGAGCTATCAGCTACTCTTGATCTTCTAATTTTGTTAGTCATGATTAATGTTCTCACTCATGTATTCTATATTAACATATAGCTCTTATGTTTTTTCAACACATTGCTAATCAAGCTTTGTGACAAGGTATTTGCTCCCGTCGTTTCCTCCTGACCAAAAGAGCTTATCCCATCTTTTATTTCTCTTTTCAGGATTTCACCCACACATTCCCATTATCATTTCTCTTTTCAGGATATCACCCACACATTCCTATTATTATTTCTCTTTGCAGGATTCAACCCACACTAGTCTATGTCTAGAAATATGCCAGCTGAAGATGATTAGGTTTTTATTATTTTGACATTCTTCTGGTATTCATTCCTTTTGATGTAACTATCAGCTAATGTACATACTCCTGACTTGCCTCCCTCATTTATTGATGTGACCATCAGTTAACGTACACACACCTGCCGTGCCTTCCTCATCTACTGATGTAACCATCAGTTAATTTACATTCTCCTGACTCTCCTCCCTCATCTATTGGTCTAACTGTCACTTAAGGTACATACTCGTGCTTTGCCACCCTCACCTACTTCTCAGTTGACATCAGCTACTTCTTGTTCTTTTTTCCCCTCCTTTGTGACCCTAAGTAGACATATGTAAATAATCTCTTTTGTTTTAGATATGTCTTCCCCTCTGGACTGTTGTGGGTCATCTTGAATCACTGGTTTATCTGGGGGGACCTAGTTCTCGGGATACTTGGATTTGAGCTTAACTTTTTTATCATTTCTTCCTATTCAATCACATGTTGTAGATAAGAAAATTTCAACTTCCTTCAAAAATGAACAGTAGAAGTTTTTTGTTATAGTTCTTCAAGTTATTATTTTTATCTCTTTGTAGTTCTGTAGATATCATATATTAGACATATCATAAACCTGCCTCAACTTACCTATTCCCAGAGACATCTCTAATGTCACCTTGCTTCTCAGTTACATCTCAGTTCTGAGTCATTGTTACACAGCATGCCTAGTTCTTTCATCAATCTATGGAAGCCCTTATACCCTTATGTCATGCTCATGTTCACATCTTTCAGTAAACGTGGCATGATGCAACCCTGCTCTGGATCCTATGGACATCTGTATTCATCTCCCTCCTTCTCCTCCAGTAGATTTCCTATGGTGACTGAACAGAGACACACAACGGTGGGTATGTTTCTTTTACCTTCACGACCCGTGCTGCATCTTTTTACAGATGCTCCTCTTCTGGGTTATCGAGAGAGTATAGAATTCCAAGAAATATCCCTTCATTGCTCTACCATCGATATGGTAAGGTACACCACACATCTTAGAGCTTCTTGCCATCTGGTGGGAATTGGATTATTTACTACCTTTATTACGAGAGAAATCGGGCTTGATATGTTCTGGCATTTGGACTACTGTTTCGTACATCATTAAACAAGATGGCATTCATTCACATTCACCTTGTTTTAGATTGTTAGAAGTGTTGTTCTAGGCCCAACCATTTGAAACACACTTAGTGACGCACCATGTACAGATGCTTTGAATCTTGTCACAGATTGATTATCTCATCCTGAAAAGATTCTTCCCATAATATGTTCCCTCAGTTCCCAAGTGTGCCAGTGATTATATGATCAATGGGGTACTCCACATCTTGACACATTTGCTACCCATCTCAGTAACAAACTTCCACATTTTGGTCCCCAGTACTACATCCTTTGGTTTGTTGGTTAGACACCTTCAGTTATGATTGGACCAATCTTTACCTGTATGCCTACCTGTCTTCTTCCCAGTGTTTTATCCATCGTCCAGTCAACTCCAAGTTGCGTCCTTCTGAATACACTTTTCTTGCCAGCTAAAACGTAGTTTGCAGTCCATAATCTCTTTCATGCAGTATTTCTGTTACCACTTCCTCTTTCCAAATCCCTCTTTTCTCAACTCCAGACGCCTATCATCATCCCACAATGGCTACAGTATGTCTTTACACGGGGTTTTTGTCCGAACCCTTGGGAGACAGTCTGGACTACCTTAATGTGTAGCTTCCATACTTTCCCATTCCATAGATCCTTATTCCCTCATGATATATCAGAGCAAATTATAACTGGCTGGTGAAACCCCACCCTACGAAATCTTTTGGTTAATTTTCATATGGACTTTTAGAAAGGAGTTGGATTAGCCAGAGAATATACAAGTTGGTTCTCGAACCTCCATCATACCATCTCCTGCAGATTGATTCCTGGAAGATCTAGTATGTAACGGAGGTGGATCAGTCTAGATATATTTTATTGGCTGGTGTACCCCTACCCTATCATGAGAAAGAAGCTGAACTAACAACATGTCTACAATCAAGGATTTGGCGCTCTTTTTTCCATCCAATTTAGTGACACATGCTTTTGACAACTTGTAACTTTTGAAAACATATCCGAAACAAGGAATGACAAGGAAAATAATTCAGTGTTATTTGTACAAAATTATAGAGAGGTAATGTACAGGTAGATTACGTCACTCTGCTATTGGTGGAAATATTTTGCTGCATAATAACGCCATTATAAATAATTCAAATCACAAGAAATATCGTGCATTTAAGTGGGAGTAGCCTAAAGGCTAGTGGCATACAGATCTCCTAGGTAGATGTACAGGGAAGATAACTTATCTGCGTGAAGAAGCGTGTTCTATTTTGGAAGGATTTGGACCAGCCAAAGAATATACTAGTCGGCTTGAACTCTCATCATATTATCTTCTGCAGGTTGATTCTCAGGAAATCTGGTAGAGTAAAGAGGTGGATCAGTCTAGATATGTTGTGTTGGTTGGGGTACCCCACTCTACTATGGGAAAGAAGCTAGACCAGCTAACATATCTACAATCAAGTTAATGTATATACTCCTGCTTTGCCTTCCTCACCTACTTCTCAGTTGACATCAGCTACTTGTTCCTTTTTGCCCTCCCTTGTGGCCCAAAGTAGACATATGTAATTAATCTCTTTTGTTTTAGATATGTCTCCCTTCTGGGTTGTTGTGGGTCATCTTGAATCACTGGTTTATCTGGGAGGCCCTTGGCTTTGGGATACTTGGATTTGGGCATAACGTTTTTTTTTATTTCTTCCTGTTCAATCACATGTTGTAGATAAGGAAATTTCAACTTCCTTCAAAAACGAACAGTAGAAGTTTTTTCTTATAGTTATTAAAATTTTTATTTCTATCTTTTTGTAGTTCTGTAGAGATCATATATTAGACATATCATAAACCTGCCTCAACTTACCTATTCCCAGAGACATCTCTAATGTCACCTTGCTTCTCAGTTACATCTCAGTTCTGAGTCATTGTTACACAGCATGCCTAGTTCTTTCATCAGTCTCGAGTGTCTCCATTTTTTCCATATCCTATAGAACTACAACTTCATATTTGCTGTTGGTTGGGTTCTTTATTAGTTCTTTCTTGCTGATGCTCTTCCTAGCTGTATATCAGTCTTATTGGGCTACCCTCCAAGGTTGGTACATGAAACGTAATATATCTTCTCAACAAATTGTTTCCTGATGTATTTCTTTTATGATTGTGAAATTTTCCAAAACTCGTTACAGAGCTTCTCTATCTGCCACCTTCAAATTCCGTGACATTTATCTTTGCCCTCATTGTTCAAAGACATTTTGCAAACCTTGCATCTTTAATGATTTCATACTTCTAGACATAATCCTATATGCATTTGTTTGCATTTTCTTCCTTTGAGCTCTTAAGTAGCTCGTTCATCCTGTCATCTTTTACATAAATTATATTTTCATCTGGTATTTGCATCAAACATAAAATGATCTAGAATCTATGCCCTCGATGCTTGACATACTTTACTTTTGAAAATTTTTTACTGATATTGAGCTTTCATACTTAGGCTGTATTTTTAACTTTAATATATTTTGTGTTATCATTGCTCTGTCATAGAGCTGTTGAGACAATCCTTTGGTCTTTTCACTTTTTTTCTCAATCCTACTTATTACTCTGGGTTTGTAAGTTGGTTGGCATTTTTAGGTGTGTATGTAGAGAGCCTTAGTCCCAAGAACATTTCCAGTCATAAGCTGTTAGTGGTCTCTTTTTTCTCCTTCAAGAATTTACCACTCTAGTTATAGAACACTACCTAGTGCTTTTACTCCAACTACCTGTTGCATCATCATCTGTTTCTACACCTGAGAATGTACATGGTTCCCCACGTACGTATATACTGCCAGACCCGTTATTTAATATTACCTAAAGGGCACCTAGGCCAAAGATTTGACCTGCTGAGAAGAATGTCTAACGAGGATGGTCTAATTCACTTGGTTCTCACATGGCTATAACCCAATCCGGTATATTGTCTTTACTGTGGTTCTTGATTCTATTCAAACTCTGATTGATTACATCTTACTGTAATGATCTAGCTTGTTACTTTCCTTCTAACTGTCATGGTTTAGCTTGTTACCTTCCTTCTAACTGCATTGTTTAGCTTATTACCTTCTTTCTAGCTTTCAGGGTCTCGCTTGTTACATTCCTTCTAACTGTCATGGTTTAGCTTGTTACCTTCCTTCTAACTGCATTGTTTAGCTTATTACCTTCTTTCTAGCTTTCAGGGTCTCGCTTGTTACATTCCTTCTAACTCTAATGATCTAGCTTGTTACCTTCCTTCTAACTGCATTGTCTAGCTTATTACCTTCTTTCTAGCTTTCAGGGTCTAGCTTGTTACCTTCTTACTGTCATGTTCTAGCTTGTTACCTTCCTTTTAAATCTCATTGTCTAGCTTGTTACTTCCCTTCTAACTGTAATGGTCTAGCTTGTTACTATCTAACTGTAATGGTCTAGCTCGTTACTATCTAACTGTAATGGTCTAGCTTGTTAACTATAGTTCTGAATATCTATGATACAATACAGAACACCAGTTAACTTACATAGTTGTACACTATCCTACTTGCTTTACTACACCTCTCATTCTGTCAACAAACATAGACATATAGTTCTGAATATCTATGATATAATACAGTACACCAATGAACTTACACAGTAGTACACTATCCTACTTGCTTTACCACATCAGGAGATTCTATATAAGCTCTGCTTCCCCACCATAATGCATGTTTCTAAGGTGCAATCAGGAAGGAAAATTAGTTGTAGGAAGGTGCACGAAAATATGCTTTTTCAATAAGTAGGTGTATGAAATTCATTTCAATTTTAAAAATGTAAAATTGAAAACAGGTTTCCTTACTTTTCAAATATAAAAAGCCTGAATATCCACACTGAAATATTGGAGTGAACCCAAAGAGAGTCATAAGTTGGGCTCTTGTGCAGGATGGTAACAAGCTAAACCATGACAGTTAGAAGGAAGGTAACAAGCTAGACCATGACAGTTAGATAGTATATGTTTGTTAACAGAATGAGAGCATCTCAACACGGTTTTCAGATGTCATAAGTGAGTGCCTGTTTGAAATTCATTTTAAGTCTAAAATAATCATTTAATGAAATGCAGACTTAGAGCTCAGTTCAGAATAGGAAGATTCATAATCAGTTAAAAAGTTAATATTTCTCTTATTCAAATAGTTAACTTACTGTTCAATAACTCAAATTATCAGTGAGTTATGAGTTTCAATTTGATAGACTTCAGCAAATGTTTCTGCTGGATTTAGAGATAATTTTTTAAGCATCCAATGAATAATTAATATTTATTTTTCATCACATTAAAGTCATTTGTGAAAACACTACACAAAAAAGATAAAGACAACATTAAAAATGGAATGTTAGTAAAATGTGTTTGATTTTCTAGCTGGCTTTTTTCACTTTAAGGTTCCAATTTCCCATTACAGCTGATTAAATTTGTGCAATGCATTGTTAATTCAATACAAGTATTCTAATAAAAGCCCAAACACATGTATATAACAACAAATGTTTCAGTTTTTTCTGACATATTTGATTTTGATGTAATCAAACTGGGAGATGTACAGGAATCCATTATCTCCGAAGTGTCTTGTAATAAAGTTTTCATAAATCTTTCAATCAATAATGGTCATGGTATTTCAGTTAGCTTTGCAGTAGTTCCTTTTGTGGAATACTGAAAACCAAAATAAACCAATAATTAAAAACATGTGCAATAAAATTGAACATAAAGCATAAAATATTTCTAAAAACAAAGCAAATGATAATGTACATAATTCTAAAAATTAATTAATAAATAATACCAGGTATAAAATCTTCATATCAAATACAAAATATCTAAATAAAAATTATTTCATGCAAAAAATACTGAAAGAATACTTCAAGAAATAAATTTTTTTGCAAGTATAACATAAAAATAATAAATAATATTGTGTGTGTGTGTATTATTTCATATTAAAACCACATCAGGCTATCTGCTTAGAGGAATCTAACCCCTGACTTCAACATTTTAAATCTAAAAACTATCCGCTCTCCCTCCAGGGGACTAAATAATAGTAGAAGAAAAACTTGGCAAATGATATAAGATGGTAACCAAAATGCCAGGACTAAATGTATTGAAATTATTTGTATGGTTTCTGAAAATTCTTTGTTTGGCATCATTTTGTAAACATTTCAAGTGATAGCAGATTACTGTACAAACTTTAAAATATATGTTATCATAATATATATTTCTAATACAATATCTTACCTCTTCTCATGTAATAGCTTTTCTCGTTCATTGCCGCCCTCTATCTGCACAAATGTTTTCACTCACCTCTGTCTACACAATGTTTCAATGTGGTTCATCTGCATTATAGCATGCAAATAATTACGACAATTCTACAGGTCCAGCTTGCTCCATCGTTACTGTAGATCCCAATCTTCACTTCGAGATTAGGCAAAAAGGAAGCACCAGAAGTGGGGTGGTAGGGGTAAGTATCGATCAGAACTATATTTTCATCGAAAGAAGATACTAACTTCTGATACAATATCTTTCATCTACTCACATAATTGCTAGAATCCCATACTGATTTGGAGGAGGGACCCTTTGAAAAAGGTACGAATGATGTCTGCAGAGTTTGAATTCCCATGTTAGAGGAACACATTCATGGGTGACAGCACCACATCTGAACCAGGTGTACTCTTTACCCATTATAAAGTATGTGTAGTTAAAATGGGTGGGAAAAATAGGGACACATTCTTGATTGTAGATATGTTGGCTGGTCTAGCTTCTTTCCTATAGTAGATTAGAGGTACCCCAACCAACACAACATATCTAGACTGGTCCACATCCTTTCTATACCAGATTTCAAGGGAATAAACCTGCAGAAGATAATATGATGAAGGTTCCCCAGCCGACAAGTGTATTCTTTGGCTGGTCCTACTCCTTCAAAAATCATACACACTTCTTCACACAGATAAGTTATCTTTCCTGTACATCTACCTAGGAAATTTGCATGACACTAGCCTTTAGGCTACTCCCAATTATATTCACGATATTTCTTGTGATATTTCATGACGTTATTATGCACCAAAAGTTTTCCACCAAAAGCAGTTTGACATCAACTACCTGTACACTACCTTTCTATACTTTTGTACTCATAAAACTGCATTATTTTCTTTGTAATTCCATGTTTCAGATATTTTTTAAAATTTACAAGTTTCTAAACTAAAAAGATTTGCTTGGTTTTGAACTTTTTTCCAAATATGATCTCAAAAGTTCATATTACTACTTCTCAATCCATTATAGGTGAAGAATTTCCTCACACAAGTCAAGTTTCAACGGTAGCTGCTGCAGGCATGATAAGTATGGATGACTTGACAACCATTGTTCATACAGTAGTGGGCTTCCTTATGTGGCTGCATGAAGCGTGTTAAGTGTGGATGATGTGACAGCCATTGTTCATACGTTAGTTGGTTTCCTTATGTGGCTGCGGGAGGCATGTTAAGTATGGATGATGTGACAGCCATTGTTCATATGGTAGTGGGTTTCCTTATATGGCTGCGTGAGGCATGTTAAATGTGGATGATGTGACAGCCATTGTTCATTCTGTAGTGAGTTCCTTCATGCAATCCGTCAACTCAGCTTCCGTCGATTTAACTAGCTTCCTTTCACTGTGTTCTGAATTGAAAATTGGGGGGGGGAGTTCGAGTTTCATCATTTATTCCCATCTTCTACTTATGCTTTGGAAACTTCACATCCTTGGGAGGACAGTTGTCAACTTTCCCCTCATTATTAGGACCTAATATCTCAGGTATATACTATTCAGGCTCTTTCCTTCTTTTCTTATGAAACTTCTCGATCTGAATTCTATAATCCTGATACATTTCTTGTTTTTATTTCCTTCACCATTCTCTTGATATTTATGAGCATACCAATTTCTTTATTAGTCCAATTACATTTCCAGGACCATATGCCTCGTCCTTCTCGCCTTACTAATTCCTTCATTTTGTGCTACAGTCATTCCGACTTTCACTACCTAGATTCACAAACTTTGGCATCTCTTTTACCACATTTTCTCGCCTTCGCCTGATCCTTCTTTCTGTGCATTATTATTTTATATCACTTCACCTCATGTCTAAGCACTTGATCGAACCCTTGATTCCTTTTAAGATGATTCTCATTCCTCCTGTTTTCTACTATACTTCCTTCTACATCTTCTGCCCTCTGTTTACTCACTTGGCTCATTTGTTGTTGGGACTTGCTGAGTAAAGAAATTCTTCTGGGTTCATCTTACCTCTTTCTTCTTGAAGGATCTTTGCCTCACTCCATTTTTGTGCCTTCAGGTTTTGAGGGGTGTTCTAGATACTATTGAATCTAGGGTAGAGGCTGCATACCACCTATCTTTTCATAGCTTACTGGTCTCATGGCTTTTTCAAACCCACCACACCTACCACTGTAACTGTAACTGTTCCTGATATTTCACTGTCTCTCATTTTTCAATTACACACTTCTACCAATCCAACTCTTACTTGTCCCACTTCTGTTTGATGTCTGACTACACCCAGGAGTTAATCGCTATAAAGGCTTGCTGTTGTTGTTTTCACATCTTTGGCCCCAGATATCAGGCGATACATGGTTTTTCTATTATTCTAACATACAGGCTTTCTATTCAGTTCTTTTCTCTCCCCTTCCACTCTGCCCTCAACCTGTTCAATTTCCTTCTCCTTCAAACCACATATATCTTCTTCAATTGATGAAATAATTTCACATTTGTTGCACAAATAAGCTGTGATGAAGGTTCACGACCCTTCTCCAGGGTTTTGCTCTGATTCCTTTGAACCCAAAAATGACTGGGGAATTACGTTCAGTCATCGACTTCTGCTACTTTAATCACTCTTTAGTTGTTCTACATTCTTATACAGAAAATTGTCTTTCCAGTTGTTTAGCTTTTTCTCTGGTCAGTGGATGACTAAGGTAGATGTATCATATGCCGCAATGAGAATAGGGAAAAATGGTTTGAGAACCAGCTTGTATATTATCTGGCTAGTCCAACTCCTTTCTAAAAGAAGTCCTTATGAAAATTAACCAAAAGGATTTCGTAGGGTGGGGTTTTACCAGCCAGTTATAATTTTCTCTGATATACCATGATGGAATAAGGATCTATGGAATGGGAAAATATGGAAGCTACACATTCAGGTAGTCCAGACTGTCTCCCAAGGGTTCGGACAAACACCCCGTGTAAAGACATACTGTAGCTATTGTGGGATGATGATAGGCGTCTGGAGTTGAGAAAAGAGGGATTTGGAAAGTGGTAACAGAGATACTGCCTGAAGGATATTATGGACTGCAAACTACGTTTCAGCTGGCAAGAAAAGTGAATTCAGAATGACACAACTTGGAGTTGACGGGACGATGGATAAAACACTGGGAAGAAGACTGGTAGGCATACAGGTAAAGATTGGTCCAATCCTAACTGAAGGTGTCTAACCAACAAACCAAAGGATGTAATACTGGGGACCAAAATGTGGAAATTTTTATTGAGATGGGTAGCAAATGTGTCAAGATGTGGAGTACCCCATTGATCATATAACCACTGGCACACTTGGGAATTGTGGGAACATACTATGAGCAAAATCTTTTCAGGATGAGATAATCAAACTGTGACAAGATTCAAAGCATCTGTACATGGTGCGTCACTAAGTGTGTTTCAAATGATTGGGCCTAGAACAACACTTCTAACATTCTAAAACAAGGTGAATGTGAATGAATGCCATCTTGTTTAATGATGTACGAGACAGCAGTTCAAATGCCAGAACATATCAAGATCAATTTCTCTCGTAATAAAGGTAGTAAATAATCCAATTTCCAACAGATGGCAAGAAGCTCTAAGATGTTGGTGTACCTTGCCATCTCGATGGTAGAGCAATGATAGGGAGATTTCTTTGCTCCATAACCCATAAGAGGAGCATCTGTAAAAAGATGCAGCACGGGTCGTGAAGGTTAAAGAAACATGCCCACCATCGTGTTCTCTCTGTTCAGCCACCATACGAAATCTACTGGAGGAAAGGGAGAGAGATGTCCATAGGATCCAGAGCAAGGTTGCATTGATCATGCCACGTTCACTGAAAGATGTGAACATGAGCATGACACAAGGGTATAAGGGCTTCCATAGCACATGACCATAAAAGAGAAAATGCCTCACCTGCACACAAAGTAGGAGAGTATCAATCTTAAACGAAGAGAACATTTGGTCCAATTGAGGAAGGAGTTGAAAAATACTCCAAGGTAGAAGAGGTACTGTGTGAAGATAAGGAAGTTGCTTTTCATAGAAGGAAAGTGGTGTATTCGTGAGCTGATGGTTGGGATGGACCTAATAACAACAAGTCCTCCTTTTCATAATAGACCCATAGACCTGGAATAAAAGCTCAGTGTGAAGAAGGTCAATGAAACTGTTGAGATGAGACAGATATGTAACCAAATGCCAGTCCTTGGAATAATATCCTGGAGAAATATGATTGGCAAGTTATAATGCGTAAGAGAAGAAAATTCTGAACAACCTCATAGACATGCTGACTAGAAATGGAATTCTGAGGATAAAGGAAGTAGAGAAAATGAAAGTAAAGGTCTAGGGTTGAATATTTGGAGGGATATACATTCTGACAAACACCCAAAGCACCTTGGGATCCGAAGTGAAAGTGTACGAAAAGTTCACACCCAGTCAGCATGCTCCCACCTTACCTGAACTCACAGAATAGTTACCTGCACTGTTGGCAGCAAGAAAGTTGGTGATAGTCAAGAGAATCCAGGACGAAAAGGAAGTATTGAGGATAAGTCACCACCCCCTGAATTCAATAATGTTTTAACATTACTCAAATTAACTCCAGAGAAGTGGCAACATTAGAAGGTTACATAAGTTGGACACAAGTAGGCACCTTTTAGCTAACAACGCATACTTATCCAGGATTGCAAAGAATAGAGAAAGGTGAAAAGCGAGGAATAAAAAATACTATAAGTGAGCCAGTATACTCCAAACCTCTGCTATGATATAGTGGTAGTAATATAAATTTCAGAATTAATGTTCAACTGAAGTGAAGTTCGAAATTAATAATCTATAGTTAGTTGATAACTGTATAAAATAAACTGAAACACAACTAAACATCACGAAAAACGTTAAACTCGAAATAAAGTGAAAGAACAAGCGAAAACTTCAAATTTTAACTACTGTGTTAAATCTAGAAATAAAGATGGGGAAATCCCCATTCTACTGTCTCCTGCAGAGTGTTTCCTGGGTAAAGTGGTTTAGTAAAGGAGCTGAACCAGTTGGGATATATCAGTTCCTGATGGTTAATTCCTGGGAGATCTGGTTTTGTAAATTTAACGTTTTCCTTACCTGAAAACTTATTTCCGATAGAATCTCGCCTCTTTGCACAGAGAAGATAGCTTCTCTAGGCGACTCCCATCCAAATGCACCAGGTTTTTTGTGTTTCGAGCTACGTCATAATGATGATGTTATCATGCAGGAAAAGCTCTACTTCAATAGGAGAGTAACACCATCTCCCTGTGTATTAACTCTCTCTATTTGTTGAACTTGAAAAACTTCATCATTGAGGACGCCAGTGGTCGTAAGTACCTAAATACATCCGAGGTGGGCTACCTCCTTCAGAGGAACGGATGTATCATTGGTAGACTATTCCTGTGAGTATAACAAGAGAAGTCAATCATCCATGTGATAATGGAACTGTAGCCTTAGTTGGTGGAGATGTGGAGGAAACGATCTAACCATGTGACTGAAAGCACAGGAGGTCAATGCAATGCCAAACAGTAGTGCCCGAAACATGAAAATATGGTCTTCTTGGACAAAGGAAAGGAAGCACCTGGAGGTCTTTAGAAGATAATATGATGAGAGTTCAAGCCGACACGCTGATAAGTTATCTTCCCTGTGCATCTACCTAGGAGATCTGCATGCCACTAGCCTTTAGGCTACTCCCACTTAAATGCACGATATTTCTTGTGATTTGAATTATTTATAATGGCGTTATTATGCAGCAAAATATTTCCACCAATAGCAGAGTGACATCACCTACCTGTACATTACCTCTTTATAATTTTGTACAAATAACATTGCATTCTTTTCCTTGTCATTCCTGTTTCGGGTATGTTTTCGGATAAGTTGTCAAAAGCATGTGTCACTAAATTGGGTGGAAAAAGAGAGTGGCAAATCCTTGATTGTAGACATGTTGGTTAGTTCAACTTCTTTCCAATGGTAGGGTAGGGGTACACCAGCCAACACAATATATCTAGACTGATCCATCTCCGTTACATACCAGATCTTCCAGGAATCAATCTGCAGGAGATGGTATGATGGTTCTTCTTGTTTCTTTTCTTTTCCCTCCAACAACTGCTGTAATCTCTCTTCTTGTTTCCATTTTTTTTGTCCCACTCTCTGACACCAATTTGTTACGTATCCGTTCGTTAGTTAATTTTCCGTAAATTCGTTCTGACGAAACTTTAGCGACACAAGTCCTTTCTTAAATAAAATTGGTTTATTCTTTCTGAATATAACTTTACGATACACTTAATTTCAACAGTCGCTCTATAACAAGCGCTATAATTCTCAACGAACGTCTCACGTGGCCAACAATATTCTGTCTGCATAGATTCAGTTACTCATTAAACTGTTCCGTCACGTTGTGACCATCTTATATATACCAGACTACCCCCAATCTAGTAGTCTCCCGACAATTCACGAAGGTTTGAGAGGGACGTGGCGTGATACTAGTCACGTGACCTCGCTAACGCAACAGTATGTTGTAATTACACTGTCATTACACGTAAAACATACAGAAATATTAGGATATTAAATATCTTACATAAAGATAGCCAAATAATATTACATTGATAATTAAATATAGAATGGTCGATATATACAGTTTATGTACACAGAAGATTACATAAGTAATTTGTGAAGACAATTTTGATAATACCCATTTTCAATTTTGTCTTACATTAGTAGTGTCAACGTTTCTCAAACTTGGGGTCCTGACCTAAGAGGGGGTTCCAAGGAAATTGTAAGGAGGGTTGGGAGGGTATGAAAAGTTAATATTTTCCTACATTGAAAATATATTTCCATTAGTTACTTACCTCTTTTTTTCGTTCAGTGCTGCCCTCTATGTACAAAAATTGTTTCGCTCATCACTAGCCTAGAAACTACCACTTATCCTACTTTAGCATGAGACAACTCTCCACCGATAGGATCACAAAATTTTCCTGTCGCAGCTGGCTCCCTTTTTACCTCGAGGTTAGGTAGATGGAAGTGTCCTTGGAGGTACGTATCTTTAGCGTAGGACAATATTACGATATCTTTCCTGCACTCACATAATATCTAGAATCTCACATTGACTTGGTGGAGGAATCAGTGTAAAATTTACCAAGATGAGCACCCTTCGGAGAGTGAACGAAGAATGTCTATGGAATGTGACTTCTCTTGTTAGAGGAACACACTCATGGGAGACACCACCACATCTGATCAAGGTATACTCTTCACCCGTCTTGAAAGCATGTGTCACTAAATTGGGAAGAAAAAAAGAGGGACACATTGTTGATTGTAGATATGTTGGCTGGTCTAGCTTCTTTCCCATGGTAGAGTGAAGTACCCCAACCAACACAACATATCTAGACTGGTCCACCTCTTTTCTATACCAGATTTCATGGAAATAAACTTGCCCTCTCAAATGTTGTTGTAATCTCTCTTTTTGTTTATTTTCTTTGTCCTCCAATAGCTGTTGTAATCTCTCTTCTTGTTTATTTTGCTGTTCAAGCTGCCACTGTTGCAGGTTGTCTTGCAACTGTTGTATTCTCTCTTCTTGTTCCATTTCTCGTTCTTCTTGTTTCTTTACTTGTTTATTCTCTCGTTCTTCTTGTTTCTTTTCTTTTTACTCTAACAACTGCTGTAATTTCTCTTCTTGTTTCTTTTCTCTTTCCTCTAACAACTTCTGTAATTTCTCTTCTTGTTTCTTTTCTTTTTCCTCTAACAACTTCTGTAATTTCTCTTCTTGTTTCTTTTCTTTTTCCTCCAAGAACTGGTGTAATTTCTTTTCTTATTTATTTTCTTTCTCCTCCAACCACTGCTGTAGTCTCTCTTCTTGTTTATTTTCTTTCTCCTCCAATAGCTGTTGTAATCTCTTTTGTTTATTTTGTTGTTCGAGCTGCCACTGGTGTTGTCTCTCTTCTTGTTTCTTTTCTTTTTCCCCCAACAACTGCTGTGATCTCTCTTGTTTATTTTGTTGTTCGAGCTGACACTGTTGTTGTCTCTCTTCTTGTTTCTTTTCTCGCAAGAAGAGAGATTACAACAAGAACAATAGCCACTTACATTAAACCAATAACAATTAACAATAACTTGATTAAATGTACAGAATTACAAACACAAAATTACAATTCAACAGAGTCTCTTAATTTTACGGGACGTATCTTCTTCCGTACTGGTCTCCGTCTCGTTGGCTTCTGCTTCATATGGGGTTCATTTGCTTCATCAGGAAATGTCCTATCGTCAGTAACAGTCACATCAGTGGTAGAAACTTCATCAAGAGCTTCCGTTTCTCTTCTGAAAACTGAGTAGTGTTTCTTCTTCAACATTGGCTTTTCAGGTGACATGTCCTCAGCAGCGTCATTTGTTCTGTTGTTCACTTCGTCCCAACTGAAATGTCCTGGATCATGACAATGCCAAAGCCTGTTGGCATGAACCACTTTTGGCTTACCTCGCCGATCACATTTTATCCGGAAAGTCACGTCTGGGAGACGATCCACTCTGTCATATGGGCCTTCCCATGGAGAAGACAACTTAGAAGACTTTTTTTCGGTCTTATACAATTATACAACCATACCATGTCTCCCGGTACAAAGCTTACTTCAGTAGACCTCTTATCATAAGTTAATTTCATCGAATCAGCAGACGCTTTCAAGTTTGAACGCACTTGATGGTGAATATCATCCATCCTTTCTGATAATACTTTCACAAACTCTGATACATTCTCAGGCAACTCTTCATAAGGTGGGCGTCCTGTTAACAGATCCACTGGCAAGAAACTGTCCATTCAAACTTCTGGCCTTTTTTAGTCAAATCATGTAGTGGAGCAGCTATAGTTGCAATGTCTTTCACAAACTTCCGGTAATAAGTACAGAGTCCCAAGAAACTTCTTAGCTCTCCCACATTGTCTTGTGTTGGCCAGTCACGCACTGCTTTCACCTTATCAGGATCAGTTTGTACACCATTCTCACTAACAATGTGGCCTAAGTAAAGCACTTCTTTCTGGAACAAATGACATTTCTTGGGATGGAGTTTGAGGTTTGCTGCTTTCAAACGCTTGAATACTTCCTCCAGCCGGGACATTTCCTCATCAAAAGTTGTTGCAAATACAATGACATTGTCCAGGTACACTAGGGCTATCCTCCATTGTAGGCCTTCCAATACTCGTTCCATCAGCCTCTCAAATGAGGACGAACAATACTAAGGAGGGGGCAGTGTTGCGTCAGCGAGGTCACGTGACTAGTATCACACCACGTCCTTCTCGAACCTTCGTGAATTGTCGGGAGACTACTAGAATGGGGGTAGTCTGGTATATATAAGACAGTCACAACGTGACGGAACAATGTGTGTAATTGAACTGAGTATTGTTGAAGTCGTGCACGTGAGACGTTCGTTGGGAATTATAGCATTTGTTATAGAGCGACTGTTGAAATTAAGTGTATCGCAAAGTTATATTCAGAAAGAATAAACCGGTGTTATTTAACAAAGGACTTGTGTTGCTAAGGTTTCGTCGGAACGAATTTACGGAAAATTAACTAACGAACGGAGACGTAACAACTCTATTGTTCCTAACACTTGTACACTTTCATGAGCACCTAGATCAATGAGGCTTTTTACTGAAAGGTATTAAGGTATTCTTGAGGAATGGTAAAAAGTTTAATGTTATATGTATAAGAACTTTTCCAAAGAACCATCTTCACCTCATTCAATGTCAGCAAGTTCTGATTATTGTTGGTAGTTAGCTGCTTGATAGTTGGTCAAGCTACTTCCATCCAGAAATCCTTAAATTTAAACCTAATTGGGAATATCTTTGATGAATTGATTGGTGGTGGTCTGTTCGTTTTAAAGATGCATTTATGAGGACCATTTGACATAATTCAGTTTTCAAAAAAGATAATGTTGCAGAAGTTTATTATCATGAATCGCAATATTGGTTCATAATAGGGATGGCAAGGAATTGCACAAAACCTTAATAAAAGTTTGGGCAAAACACCTTAAACAGTAAAGATTCAGTTCAAAAAACACTTTAAAACCTTTACTATTGACTGCTAAGGATGTGCACACATAAAAATGCACAAAAAGCATGTATGCTAGAGTTACAAGGAAAAGAAAATCCGCACAAAATAGCCCGTTTGTAATTATTATTCTCTTTCCAACTTACAACAAAAACGGCTTGGCATATTGCACCCAAATTTTTTATAGAATACTAAATAAGGTACTGTGAAGGCTATAGGGGTATTGAAAATTCGATTTGTTTCTCCTATATTTTACATAAGCTCAAAAAACATCATAATTCTAGTACAGACGATGTTATCATTGTCCCTTGAAGTTAGCTTCCTTACAAACGTCTGGTGTTCCTTTAAAAAGCTTAAGTGGAGGGTGAAACAGGAATTACTAGCCAGTAATAGATGAACATTAGATGACTGTAGCATGTAGGTACTCAGTGCTTTCTACACTATACAATCGATGTCTTTAGTTAGCCAACCCCTATATTATGTATGAACTGAAGGAGTAAAAAGAAATTCAATACAAATAATATTAAATTTTATTACACACGTTCACAGAATAATTAGTTACAAAAGCACAGTTTTATAACTTTTGAAATATATGGGAGGTAAATGCTTCAAGAGAAATGACAGCCGCGAAAAATCTACCTCATTAATTAATGATGTGTGTTAAATTGGTTGTTTCAGAATTTTTTGCAAGGCTACACCAGAGTTATCTGTGAATAATCGTCTCATTTTGAACTGACAACTGCTCACTCTTGTCTAATTTAAACTTCACTCTTTTAGAACACCTATGGCACCAAATTGCAGAGCGCGTATTTGCAGAAATGGATCGCGAATCATGAATCTCAGATTCACACCTTCCTGCCAGTTAACTACTGGAGACTGTACCACCAGGTGTTTGTTAAAAAAAAAGAGTGAGTTTCAATAAATGAATAATAAAAAACCTCGTATGGAAAGCTCATATATGCTTCAATTTTTTTATAAATTATGTAAATTCATAAAAATGTACGAATTTACTTTAGCCGTCGTTAAAATATTCCAAAGTTCAATTATAAATATGATTTAATTTTTGAAACTAAATCTTTTGATTATTTTACTTTATAAGTTTGTAAAAAACAGTGCAAAAGCATCTATATAATGCAAGGAAGTATGAAAATCGAATCTTAATTTTGACACCTATTACAACATATCAATATGTCTTTAATGCCAGGATAATAAGCGTGTATGTTCTTAGTATGCCTCACTTTGAAGATGGGTGTGGAATAGATACATATACTACGTGACATTCTTCTCAACGCAAGGGGAAGATATATGGACCACCAAGGGTGACATAGAGGTGGTTCAGACCCCAACATCGACTACCTTGTGGCACTCACGGTGTCCCTAAGGGTACTTGTCAGGTTTGTGTCAAACGGTCCAGCAGTTTGACAGTTATAGCGGAAACACTTACAGATTTTTGTCAAATAATAGTTGAGATATACTTAATAACTGTACATTGTCCAGAGGTAACTTACCAAGATAAAATTATGCCCGAATTACATAAGAGAGAGATGTACCATTTTTAACTTTTCACGCATTTCGAGTCCGTACAATGCAATAGTTATAGTTTAAGAAATTCGCAGCTGTCTATTATTACTTTCACTGTCGGAACCTGCTTGGATGTTAGATGATGTGCATTACACCTGCGTACGTCGTTTAGATGTCATACCTTAGAATACGTGACTATGAAATGTGAGGTGTTATGATTCTACAACTAATCGCTCAGAAAGAGAACATTTCCCAAGCACATATTTCAACAGGAAGTGTGTGCGAACTAAACACGTATATCTAAATGACACTGCCTTTGTTTTTACTTCTCATTATAGTCTAATTATCATAACTGCCCATGAGTCGTGCCTTTCACCTTAATAGTGCTGTGTGCTAAATATGCATCATTCATGCAGTTATAACTTCATACTAGACCATCCGTGACCCGTTGGGTCACCCACTATTCAGAGGTTATGAAGAACTTAAGCTAATTTCAATATTGCACCGAAATGAAGATTTATTTTGAGATAATTTAATTAAATATTTCAACCCATTCGTGTTATTCATAATTAAAAAAATATATATATATATTTGATTGTTGATCGGGAGTAAAAGGAAAGAACATTTCATTTTACAACAAAGTGAAGTCACAGTTTCAGGTATTGTGATGAATTAGTTCATTATGTTGTGTTCTTTCCTCTTAAACCTTCTATAAATAAGAAACAGTAACACTTTATTTTTTCTTCCATAACCAAGGCACATTATTGAGAAATTCTTCAAGATCTTGTTTTTGTCATCTTACACCTTTTAATGAAGATGGGAACATTGACAGGGAAATAGATTTGAACGAAGAAGTTTCGTAAAAAGCACGAACGGTAGTGTGATGTAAAATTACTCATGCTAGAAATTTTCCTAAAAGTGACCCGAAAAGCGGCGTTAACTCGGTAACCCGTGACCCGATTTTAACGAAACTTGTTTTATTCTGTTTCTATTATAATTTCATTACAAATATGGCGCTATTGTGCCCCGTTTTTGCTGTATTTAATTACAGACAAGCAAACAAACAAATAAAAAGAATCTCAGTTTTAGGAGTAT
>NW_013672922.1:13902-17255 GCF_000517525.1 Limulus polyphemus | reverse complement strand
CGCATTATAACTTGCCAATCATATTTTTCCAGGATATTATTCCAAGGACTGGCATTTGGTTATAGATCTGTCTCGTCTCAACAGTTTCATTGACCTTCTTCACACTGAGCTTTTATTCCAGGTCTATGGGTCTATTAGGAAAAGGAGGACTTGTTGTTATTAGGTCCATCCCAACCATCAGCTCACGAATACACCAATTTCCTTCTATGAAAAGCAACTTCCTTATCTTCACACAGTACCTCTTCTACCCAGGAGTATTTTTCTACTCCTTCCTCAATTGAACCAAATTTTCTCTTTGTTTAAGATTGATACCCTCCTACTTTGTGTGCAGGTGAGGCATTTTCTCTTTTATGGTCATGTACTATGGAAGCCCGTATACCCTTGTGGCATGCTCATGTTCACATCTTTCAGTGAACGTGGCATGGTCAATGCAACCTTGCTCTGGATTCTATGGACATCTCCCGCCCTTTCCTCCAGTAGATTTCATATGGTGGCTGAACAGAGAGAACACAATGACGGGCATGTTTCTTTTACCTTCACGACCCGTGCTGCATCTTTTTACAGATACTCCCATCTTAGAGCTTCTTGCCATCTGGTGGGAATTGAATTATTTACTACCTTTATTACGAGAGAAATTGGTCTTGATATGTTCTGGCATATGAACTTCTGTCTCGTACATCATTAAACAAGATGGCACTCATTCACATTCACCTTGTTTTAGAATGTTAAAAGTGTTGTTCTAGGCCCAATCATTTGAACCACACTTAGTAATGTACATATGCTTTGAATCTTGTCACAGATTGATTATCTTATCCTGAAAATATTTTGCTCATAGTATGTTCCCACAGTTCCCATGTGTGCCAGTGGTTATATGATCAATGGGGTACTCCACATCTTGATATATTTGCTACCCATTTCAATAACAAACTTCCACATTTTGGTCCCCAGTACTACATCCTTTGGTTTGTTGGTTAGACACCTTCAGTTAGGATTGGACCAATCTTTACCTGTATGCCTACCTGTCTTCTTCCCAGTGTTTTATCCATCGTCCAGTCAACTCCAAGTTGCGTCCTTCTGAATACACTTTTCTTGCCAGCTGAAACGTAGTTTGCAGTTCATAATCTCCTTCAAGCAGTATCTCTGTTACCTCTTCCTCTCTCCCAGTTCATCTTTTCTCAACTCCAGACGCCTATCATCATCCCACAATGGCTACAGTATGTCTTTACACGGGGTTTCTGTCTGAACCCTTGGGAGACAGTCTGGACTACCTGAATGTGTAGCTTCCATACTTTCCCATTCCATAGATCCTTATTCCCTCATGATATATCAGAGAAAATTATAACTGGCTGGTGAAATCCCACCCTACGAAATCCTTTTGGTTAAATTTCATAAGGACTTCTTTTAGAAAGGAGTTGGACTAGCCAGATAATATACATGTTGGTTCTCAAACCTCCATCATACCATCTCCTGCAGATTGATTCCTGGAAGATCTGGTATGTAACGGAGGTGGATCAGTCTAGATAAATTGTGTTGGCTGGTGTACCCCTACCCTACCATTGGAAAGAAGCTGAACTAACCAACATGTCTACAATCAAGGATTTGCCGCTCTTTTTTCCACCCAATTTAGTGACACATGCTTTTGACAACTTATCCGAAAACATACCCGAAACAAGGAATGACAAGGAAATAATGCAGTGTTATTTGTACAAAATTATAGAGAGGTAGTGTACAGGTAGGTGATGTCACTCTGCTATTGGTAGAAATCTTTTGCTGTATAATAACGCCATTATAAATAATTTAAATCACAAGAAATATCGTGCATTTAAGTGGGAGTAGCCTAAAGGCTAGTGGCATGCAGATCTCCTAGATAGATGCACGGAGAAGATAACTTATCTGCGTGAAGAAGTGTGTTCTATTTTGAAAGGATTTGAACCAGCCAAAGAATACACTAGTCGGCTTGGGAACTTGATTCCCAGGAAATCTGGTATAGAAAGGAGGTTAGCCAGGAGATCTCTACGTGTTACACAGTAGTTCCAGTCTGGTCTACTCAACACCCTACTGAAGTAGGCCACCACATGTTCATTTTCGCCCACGTTCTGAGACAACACTCCTCCAATTCCGACATTACTAGCATCACAATCCAGCATGTACGGTAGTGAGGGATCTGGAAGCTTTAAAAGTGGAGCAGAAGCCAATTTTTCCTTCAATGTCTTTAAAGAATGCTGGCAAGAAACTGTCCATTCAAACTTCTGGCCTTTTTTAGTCAAATCATGTAGTGGAGCAGCTATAGTTGCAAAGTCCTTCACAGATTTGCGGTAGTAAGTACAGAGTCCCAAGAAACTTCTTAGCTCTCCCACATTGTCTGGTGTTGACCAGTCATGCACTGCTTTCACCTTATCAGGATCAGTTGGTACACCATTCTCACTAACAATGTGGCCTAAGTAAAGCACCTCTTTCTGAAACAAATGACATTTCTTGGGATGGAGTTTCAGGTTTGCTGCTTTCAAACACTTGAATACTTCCTCCAGCCGGGACATTTCCTCGTCAAAAGTTGTTGCAAATACGATGACATCATCCAGTTACATTATGGCTAACCTCCATTGTAGGCCTTCTAATACTCGTTCCATCAGCCTCTCAAATGTAGCTGGAGCAATACTGAGCCTGAATGGCAACACTCGGTATTGCCAGAGACCTTGGCCACAACTAAATGCTGTCTTGGGTCTATCTGCTTCACCCATTTTTACTTGATGGAAACCTGACTTTAAGTCCAGAGTTGAACACACTCATAGGAGACCACACCACATCTGAACAAGGTATGCTATTCACCCGTCTTGAAAGCATGTGTCACTAAATTGAGTAGAATAAAGAGGGCCACATCATTTATTGGAGATATGTTAGCTGGTCAGGATCTTTCCCATGGTAGAGTGGGGGTACCACAACCAATACAACATATCTAGACTGGTTCTAGTAAAGAGTCAGACATATTTCCATCCTTACCTCTATGGTGCAAGGTTTACCATCAGGACAGACCATGCTGCGTTACGCTGGTTAAGATCATTAAAGAACCCAAAGGGACAACTGGCACATTGGATCGTAAAGATAGACCAGTATAATTATGATATTGATTACAGAGAGGGAAAATCTCATGGTAATGCCGATGGACTGAGTCGAAGACCCTGCGAAAATGACTGGAGACATTGCTGCAAAAGAGAGGTTGAACTAACCAGGTGTCATCAAGCTGAAGTCAAGCCGACTGAAAGAGTTAATGATGGTGAAGTGGAACCAAATATATATATATCGAAGCAGAACAGGAGAAAGACCAAGATTTGAAGCCAGTAATTGATTTTTCTAAA
>NW_013672922.1:11490-13108 GCF_000517525.1 Limulus polyphemus | reverse complement strand
TAAAGAAGAAAGTGATTGTTGAGTCTTTCTTGTTTCAGTGTGATGTATGTCAATTTTTTGTTTGACTATAGAATCAGACAAAGAATATGTAGTATTTATATAGTTTGGGACTGCTTACCTATATAACTAAATTTGAAATGTTAGGTTTATCAATCACATCATCATGTTTTAAGTTAGTGAACTGTGGAGACTGTATGTAATATTAACACTAGTTGTTATTTCTGTTAACCCTTTCAAGCTTTGTTTGATTTTAGAACATGTCTGTTCAAGTGAAAATGGAACATCCAGATGATCTACTAGAAGTTGTTTCAAAGTTCAGTTACAGTGATGATGAGAATCAGGATAGTTCGTTCTATAATGTTATGAACCTGACAACAGAAACTGAATTTCAAAGAGAGATTGAATCAGGGTTAGAAAAAACGTGTGGTAAGTACAGACATCACCTAAAATGTAACTTTCTTGACACCGGCTCAATACTTACCAACAGACTTGACTGGTGTAACTGATCTTGTAACCCTATAGTAAACATAATAAAAAATACAAAAGCATAAAGGTTTTTATACCATATCTTCATGACATTCTTTAAACATTAATAGTATTTTGTACACAAAAACTTAGGTGTTTAATTAAGCATCTTCACTGAAAATCTGTTCATGAATATAGGGAGTTAGTGTGTTGACTACTTCAATTGCAAAGTGATTTTCTTCGTAAGATTTTAAGTACTTTCTTCATCTTAAAGTTATTAAATTTCATATGAGTAATCTCTAAAATGTGGTAAATAAATATCAAATGATTTTTTCAGTAAAATGATATTTTGTGTGTTATCTTATTTACATTATCTCTATACACAATCCTTTGATTTGACCAACCTTGTAATCACCATACAAAAATACCAAATACATTTCTTTCTTTCTAGAATGGCTCTAAGTTATAACATGAAACTACAGTTTCTTTATGTCAAATACCTTAAAACTCCTAACAGTATATATCTATTTATATCTAATTTTAATTGTTTTATTGCCCTTACACTTGTGTCTAATTAAAAATCCAGCATTAGTTGTAAATCACTCGATGAATGTGCAGCTTGTGTCACTGTATTGAACACGTAACGTACAATCTGTTCATGAGCATAAAATATAGAATGCACATCAAAAACAAGAAATATATCAGCTCTGACCTGTTTTTTTTTCTGTCAGTTGCTGAATAGGTTTAAGCCTACTTTTTTAGACTTATAGTACAAATACAATAAATATTTATTTAATTAGATAATGCCCCTAAGAGTACAGAATGATAATACACACGAAGCAAACAATGTTCTGTAGCTATAATAATTTATCTGGTTTTCTAAATTTTAAAGCTTCCATTATGCTTGTCTACCTAAACATCTACATAATCCTATCGCAACCGGACGTGTGTCAAAGACCTGTCATCTTGTTTGTTGACTTGCATTCAAAATTTTATTGAACTACTATTTTATGGATTTATATCAATAAGTTTGGTATGAAATTTTAGATTATAATTCAAATTTTAGTATTGTTACGTCTCCGTTTTTTTTAATTGATTTTCCGTAACTTCGTATCGACGAAACTTAAGCGACACAAGCCTTTACTTAATAAAA
>NW_013672922.1:9225-11081 GCF_000517525.1 Limulus polyphemus | reverse complement strand
AGTACAAATACATTAAATATTTATTCAATTAGATAATGCCCCTAAGAGTACAGAATAATAATACACACAAAGCAAACAATGTTCTGTAGCTATAATAATTTATCTGGTTTTCTAAATTTTAAAGCTTCCATTATGCTTGTCTACCTAAACATCTACATAATCCTATCGCAACCTGATGTGTGTCAAAGACCTGTCTTGTTTGTTGACTTGCATTCAAAATTTTATTGAACTACTATTTTATGGATTTATGTCAATAAGTTTGGTATGAAATTTTAGATTATAATTCAAATTTTAGTATTATAAGTTAGTTAATTTCTTAATTTAAAAGTAAATATTAAAAACACAGCTAAACATTGATTTTTTTTGTGTGTGTCATGTGGTATGTTGAATGCAG
Source organism: Limulus polyphemus (assembly GCF_000517525.1). Taxonomy (NCBI): domain Eukaryota; kingdom Metazoa; phylum Arthropoda; class Merostomata; order Xiphosura; family Limulidae; genus Limulus; species Limulus polyphemus. Next base: position 10,687 of record NW_013672922.1, on the reverse strand, counting down.
CACTGGTTTGAATTATATGTTTATGATTAGAAATTCAAATTACCAATATTGAAAAGCTATAATATAAAATAAGAACCTCTTTTCTTTTCTACATGCTAAGATATCATTCATATTGAATCAAACACCTCTTTCCATTTTTGGAAATGCTCCTTTATGTACACTTACTTCAATACATGACATGAATAATGAATCACAAGCTCAGAATGTACCCTAGTGGTTTTGTCAGCCATTTTGATGTGTTATTGTGGTAAGATCCTTCTTTTCACACAATATTTCAAACGATAAGTCTTCAGTGAGCTCGAAATTTCATATTTTCGGATCCAAATACTGCTTAGTTACTACACATGATAAATTATAGTGGAATTCTATAATATCAATATAGTACTTTTTTATTTTTTGGTTATTTAAAATATTTATATAAAACTTAAAAAAATCATTTACTTTTCACATCCTCCATGTGGGAAATTTGATAAGGCTTAGCAACCTACGACAAGCAGCAAACTAGTACAAAGGCATAACTAGAAGAGATAATTATTTGCTCTACTTCTTTATTTATTGTTCTATGTTTTAAGAAAATAATGTTTAAAAATGTTTTCTTACAAAGTATTCATGTATATACACATATAATGTATAATAATTGAAATGTGACTGTATTTTACAAAATACTAGTCCACTGAAACACTCCAAAGATAGGTCATTTTCCATTATTGGATATGGTATTATGAGTGCATGTGCTTGTGCATTGTAACTTCTGTACTGTTAGCCAGGCATGGCTGGAAGGTCAATATAATGAAAAATAATAAAAATATATACAAATGTACTTTTTATGACTAAACAATTGTGTTTTCATGTTATAATCTGTAGTCATTCTAGAATGGCATAATTTATAATTATTTCCTAATGTTTTCATTACCATGTCCATCTGCCACTGTTGAGGTGGGTTATTTGAATTGTAAGGTATGGTCATATATTCCTAACCCTCACTGATGTTTTCAATGCCAGCGGTTCAGTCATTCAAAGAACTCTTCTCGTGGTTCTGTGACGTGTGATAGTTTTGGTGGCAAGGACCACGATGCCTATTAGTGCAAACTGGACCATCACTGTGTTATTTGTAGTGGTTCCCACCCCTCTAACTTTAGGTCTTGCCTTAAGTGGGTGGATGAGAAGTACGTACACCATTTGTAGACAGTTAACAACTGAGGTTCGGTAGCTATTGTTTCCTACTCCCTCTTAGAAAGGTCTGTCTGCACCCCCACCATAGCAGTGGAGCAAACTGCAGTGGCATATGTCATTGTGTGAAAAAGACTAAGATGGAGGCACGGTGAGGGGTTTCTTGCCCACCATGAAAATAGAGTTCACCAATTTACATCTACTCCAATCTCTGTCCCCACTATTCCTTCCAATGACTGCCTGAGATCTGCTTACTCAATCATGGAGGTCTATCAACATTCATCTAATAAAG
>NW_013672922.1:4972-8366 GCF_000517525.1 Limulus polyphemus | reverse complement strand
CACTCCTATGATCAGGAAAGCCTTCCTCAAGAGAGAACATCTTGTTTCTGTGTTCTTTGGTCTTGAGAAAGCTTGTGACACTACATGAAGGTATGGCATTTTGCAGGATCTCCACTCCTATGATCAGGAAAGCCTTCCTCAAGAGAGAACATCTTGTTTCTGTGTTCTTTGAACTTGAGAAAGCTTGTGACACTACATGAAGGTATGGCATTTTGCAGGATCTCCACTCCTATGGGTTGCATTGCTATTTACCCATTTTTATTCAGAACTTTGTAACGGAGAGGCGACCTTTCCTTGAGTCATCCGAGGAAGGCAGATTGAAAGTACCATCTTCTTTTTGTTGAACATCTTTTGAGCCATTCTTCTCTTCCTATTCACATGCAGGATCCCCTCTACAGTTCCTGTGTTCACTGCTGAGTTGTATGCAATTTCTCTTGTCCTGGATTGTGTAGAAGCTATGCAGTACAGTGATTGTACTATTTACACTGATTCTCTTAGCTCTCTACTGGTCCTGGAATCACTTAATGTTAGTTCTCACCCTGTTCTTGTTGATATTCAACAATGACTGGCCCATTTCTCTATCTTCTGTTTCCATCCAGTTTTTCTGAATATCTGGCCACGTTGGTATTCACGGGAACGAGTCCGTCTGCTCTGGTGCCGTTATGGCCTGCCTGCCCCATATATGGACAATGGTCCTGTCTTCAAAGCACAGCTATGTGCCAGTTTGTAGTTGACTTGGGGTGAGCAATGTCATAACAAGCTTTTTCAGATGAAACCTTCTGTTGCTCTTTGGACGTTGGACAATGTCATTGGTGATGGTGTCACTGTCCAACTTGATAGTATTTTTAATTTTTCAAGAACAATTGGACTTTTTTTAATTGTGTATACATTTTTTATCCAAATCTTGGACATACTTTGGTTTTAACTTGCTGTATTTTTACATTTTACTACAATTAATTTTACTGTTTATACTGGTTGTTTGGAGCAGATAGCCTAGTTGCTTTGCACCATAAAATTCCAAACAATATAGTTATAACATGAAAATCACTTCGTGCTTGGACTGGTAAGGAAACAGACTCGATATTTGCATAAAAAAATCCAAAATAAAATACTTCATTAAAGAATAATTTTTTTTGTATAACAGACTTGTAATCTTTACTAAAAGTCTACCAACAAAATTTTGTGAAGATACACATACTGCATTAAAAGTTATAGTATAAATATTTGTGTGTATTATACTGAGCCCATCTTGAAAGGATTAAACCTAAATGTTCACACTGAACGTGAAATATACAATACTCTGTACTAAAAGCAATGTAATATAATACATTGTTTTAGTGATCAAAACAGTGGCTTTCTGTTGGCTATGAATAACTAGAAGAAATGCTGCCCTACAGGTGGCTGTTTGTGCTAGTAATTACTAATCCTAGAATTAAACTGTAATCAAACCCTCTCATACAGTCCTAGTCAAAGTTGTTTTCTTGTTGTGAGAAGAGTTATTTTATTTAGATAAATCATTATTGCACATACCACAGTTATTTTTGTAACTGTCTAAATCTTGAATACCCAGAGTGTGAATTTTTATCAATTTTTGTTTGTAGTGCCATTGAATTTATGAAACAGGAATTTTGGTTAGATATGTAGATACTGACACACATTCTGTATTCAGTATAGTAAGATCTATTTGCTATATGAGAAAGAGAGGATGTGGTAGTCGGGTCTGATTTTGTAGAATATGATTCTGTAACCAAATAATACTGAAGGCTTTTAAAGTAAGACTTTGTCTTAGTAATGTATATATTCTAATGTTAAATTCTCTACCTCTCAGAGAAGTGGTAACTAAATTAGAGTGGAGGAAAGACCTAGAGAACAAATGTTGAGGATTTTTTTAGTATTTACTGATCAAGTTAACTTACAAGTTAAATAATACTTTAATTTGATTCATTAATTATGTTTTCATACCAAGTTTTGAATGTAACTTACTAAAAAGCTGTGAAAAACACTTTGACTTACTCATAGTGAGAGAGTCAAAGAAATGGTTGAAGTTAACATTTTTTTTTTACACTGACAGTATATTTCCAGTTGGTACTCACCTTCATCACACAAAGCTACCTCAATCTTCATTTGCTAAAAAGATATTTTTGATCAGAGCCACATCAATTTTGTGCCATTTATGAAAATATGCATATCGTTTGACTATACAACAATAGTATTGCACAACCTATACTGTTTTTCTGCTCAATCTTCATATTCAAGAATTATCAGGCTCTAAAAGGATGAAGAGTGGGATGTATGTGAAAAGTAAGTATCTATCGAAAATACATTTTCAGTGTAAGGAAAATATTAACTTGTGACACAGTTTTGCATTATTTCACACCAACCTAGATTCCCACATTACAAAGGTGGAGGGGCCAGTGTAGTTGCACAAATATCAAACCCAATGGAAAGCCACCACCCAGAATGAATGGATGTGCTCGGAGATGAAAATGAAGCACACTTGTGAAACTACTTTCTGGAAGAGGTATAAACTTCTTCTAGAAAGTAGGAAATTAATCCAAAATGGGCAGAAAAGGAAAGTTCTAGCACAAGCTTAAAATGTTTTGAGAGGTGCGAACTATAGTAACATATAAACAGAATTATCTAGGTACATATCCAACCTCAACTTGGCATCCTTGGCATTAGGAGTTTGAGGATGAAAAAATTGTCACAACAACACTGTGGCTTGGATATGTAGACTTTGTTATACATACCCCTTAGCCCCAACTGTAGGTAAACAGAGTGTCATACGACAAGAAACCAATGTTATAAACTTACAAAACAATTGTAGGAGCAGAAATATGACAAACTGAATCTGGCATTATAGGATCATGCTTTTGTTTACACTCAAGATAATAGCTGTAAATAGTATTACGGACAACATTATTACTCACCCAACTCATAGGATCCAACTCACTTATAGGATGAAACCAGAAAAAGAAGCCTATCTGGATCAGAATGTAAAAATAGGTGGGAGATGGTCTGCAAGGATATGATTGAGAATGCCAAACAACCTTTCTTGGCAGCATAGGTTTTAGGAGGGAAGAACCAGTTAGGATAGAGAACATTATAATAGGAATGTTAAAGGATATGAGAAACATTAATGGAATAAATATCTATATGATGATGTGCACAAGCAACGAGGAGGAGGAAATCATTCTTGAGGAAGCGATGGTACAAGGAATGCATAGACAATGTTTAAAATGGAGAAATTGAAAGGGCATAAAGGACCATGTTGTAATTCGAATCATGTGAAAAAGAAGGACATGGAAGGATTGGAAAAGGAAAGAAATGACAGAAGACAAATCCTACAGAAAGGAAAGGTGTTCAACAGGCCTACCCAATAGCTAGACATGGT
>NW_013672922.1:0-4847 GCF_000517525.1 Limulus polyphemus | reverse complement strand
CCATGTCAAACAACATCGTGAATAATTGGGAAAGATCAAAAACAGATGGATGATAAAGAGAGAAACCATGTTACACCAGTCATGGCAGAAGGTAGACCATTGAACATTGTTAAATGGCTATGGGAAGTCTGATGGTTTAGGAAAGGAAGGATGTGACATCAATATTCTGTTCCTGAGCTGAGACAATGGACGTGACAGGAGACACGAGTAAAGATAGGGGAGATTGTACAAGTAAAGGCCAGAGCAGAGGGAACCATGGCTGTGCAGGCCAATATGAAGTGGTTTGGATGAGGGTGAAACTATGGACAGAAGTTGAAGTAGACATAGATGTAGACAGAAGTAGGCATAGATGTGAAGACACCTCCAATACTGACTGAACTGGGTGTGGAATGGGAGACCAATATGAAGGAAGTTTGATGTTCATTGTTTGGCGAAGGCATTGATATGAGGTGTTTCCCGTTGAGAACACACCAACTGGAAGATATGAGGATTGAAGGGCCACTTCATTGGAAGAATCTGATTGGGATGAAATAATTGATCCACAACCATATTCACGGCACCAAGAACATGGTCAGCTAAGATCACCATGTGGTGATTGTGAGTTCAGAAAAGGATATCCAGAGTTTAAAAACACAGTGACCAGCATTTGGTTGTAGCTTGCTTGGTGATACAATTGGCAACAGTGAAATTTTCAGAGTGAATGTTAACCCCCCATCCCTGGACTAGTATAACTGGTCTGGTTCCTGTCAAGCCACAAAGAGAGGTCAACAGAAGGAAAGATAGCATGGTAGTCCAAGAGATCCAAGGAGAAGCTCCTGTGATCGACAAGTATCCAATGAAGTGAATGCATATGAACTTGACAAATAGAAATGAGAGTTTCCAAGTAGTTTCCACATCCTCAAAATAGAACCTATTGAGCTGTTAGAGAATGTAATGTGAGGGCCATTATAACTGTTTGCTCCATGTTCCGGAGACAAAGAGGAGAAGGCTGGATCCAACTGAGCTTGTAATTGAAGAAAACCTTCAAATGAATAAGCTGTTGAGTGGGGTAAGAATAGACATTAAACCCATCTATGTTGCTTGTGGTCCTATGACTGAAGACTGGAAGATGTGATCATCCATGTAATCATGAGTACAATGGCCCATTGAGTGAACTTGTTAGGCAATTGTGCATACTACCTGACAAAACACATGTTATTTGTACTTGTAAATTAATGTGTAAAATGATAAAATGGCAACAAAGTGCTTTTAAAATATTAAAGAAGCATTTGTCTCAAAATGAATAGGAGAACAGTATTTGTTTATATAAATGAAACATTAAGAAACTTTCTAACTGACCATTTATTTCTATAAATGTGATTATCCTGAACAGTAACAGCCTATACAATCCAAATCTCCAGTAATTTAATTTAACATACTGAAGGCAGTAATGAAACAGCTTCTAATAATACCTAAACTTCAGATAACATGATAATCACCAGTTCAAGTTAGAAAATACTAACAGTTAATCCAGAAAGACATTGGCTGAAAGTTGTTTTGGTTGATGTTACATTGTACTATCATATATGAACAGGCAGTTTTAGATGTTATCTACTAAAAACGTCTCTTGATTATGGTACGTTACCAACAGTTTGTTTTTAATGCTATTCGGTTCTGGGTAGAAAATGTTTTTTATAAACTTTAAACTTAGTTATATTTTTAGTATTTCTATATTAATATTTGTGTTGATCATGTTTGAACATTAAAATGTATTTAGATGCTTATCAAATTAAGTAATGCGTAATATATTTATTATTACCTAATTTTTGACATAATTTATATCTACTTTAGATAAAGAGACCAGTGGGAACATCTGTGATGGGAGTCAGTTTCCTGGTTATTTTATAAAACAAGAAAATCACTTTACAGAAGACGTAAAATCCGAAACTAACAATATTAGTGGAGAAACAAAGTTAAGTGGAAATAACCTTAAAGCATCTAACAAACATCGGTGTGATGATAAACTATACAGTTGTGGAAAAACATTTGATAACATAACATAACAAAAGAAGAAGTATTCTGGAGAGAAACCGCATCATTGTGTAGTTTGTGGAAAACAGTGTAGATGGAAGAATCAGTTAAAACTACATGAAAGAATACACACTGGGGAGAAACCATACAGTTGCACAGACTGTGGAAAACAATTTCGAGCCAATAGTACTTTAAAAAATACATGAAAGAACACACACTGTGGAGAAACCATACAGTTGTAAAGTGTGTGGAAAACAGTGTAGATGGAAGAATCAATTAAAACTACATGAAAGAATACACACTGGGGAGAAACCATACAGCTGCACATGAAAGAATACACACTGGGGAGAAACCATACAGCCGCACAGACTGTGGAAAACAATTTCGAGCCAATAGTACTTTAAAAAATCATGAAAGAACACACACACACACTGTGGAGAAACCATACAGCTGTAAAGTATGTGGAAAACAGTTTTGTACAACTGTAAGGTTTCTCCTCACTATGTATTCTTTCACGAATTTTTAAATCATTCTTGTCTCTAAACCGTTTTTCACACACTGTACAACTGTAAGGTTTCACCCCAGTGTGTATTCTTTCATGTACTTTTAAATGATTCTTCCATCTCTGTTTTTCACACACTTTGGAACAAAGGGTCACTTAAAAATACATGATAGATTACACACTGGGGTGAAACCTTACAGTTGTGCAATGTGTGAAAAACGGCTTAGAAAAAAGTATAATTTAAAAGAACATGAAAGAATACACATTTCTCTCCAGCTTTACAGCTATATAAAGTGTGAAAAACAGTTTGGAAGAAAGGGTCAATAAAAATACATGAAAGAATACACAGTGGGGAAAACCTTACAGTTATATAGTGTAAATAAGTGGAAACGTGAAACACCATCACTGTGTTGTTCCAATGGTAAAGTTACCTTACATGTAGTAGCCAATCCACCAAAACCAATGAAAATGCTGCTCCTAGGTGACACATCAGATTCTGTATGTTTACCAAAGATCATCAGAGGCTACAACTCAGCATTTCAGCTGATATCTTTTGGAGCCAACATCGTCCTTGAAGGCTGATTTATGCCAACATTTAAAATACAGGAACAAATCTACTATCACGTTGGATCAAATCAACCTCATCCAGTCGAACATCCACAGTTTCAAGAACTCTATTTTTTGGGAAATATGCAAAAACATGCAGAATATTGTTGTAACTACATGAAGGGTACCAGACTTTATATCATACTGCAACTCCAGGAGATGATCCATACCACTAACAATTATATACGAAGCTTTAAATATGCACTTGAAAGTGCTCCTACCTTGGACTACCATATTGTGATCAATGTTGATAAACGACCATATAGAGAACACTGTGTGATTGATTCAATGAGCCAACTTGCAATGAGGTTGTCTTGGTCATGAATAGCCAGAAACATGGAAAAAGAGACATTGTCTTAAAATTTGGAGATAACAGTATAAAGAGGATAAATGAGACACATAGATCTTGTGATGCTCTTCAGTATCCACTTATCTGTGTGCATGGAGAAGATGAATACCACTTTGAAATTCTACAAGCTCAAGGAACAAAAACTGCCATGCATGGATTTCTATGCCTACAACTTCATGATTCGAAATAATTACTTCAACCATTTACAGCATTGTCAAGATTTGTTCCAACAGTATGCTGTTCATACTGTATGTATGCCAAGGTGGAGACAGAAAGGTATATGTACATGAAAATACACCAACATAAACTGCTTGTTGACTCCTACATTCATCTTAGTAACATCAACAATGATGAAAGTAGAGGCAGATGCATTGGTTGGCTGTGCATTTTTCCATTCACTTTCATAGGAAGCTCAAGATACATGCATGAACGATCTTAACATGCCATATGTCTGAACATATGGAACACAATATCTCTTCATCACTTTTACCTGCAATCATTCTTGGAAAGAAGTGAATGATGAACTTTTCCAAGGACAGTCTGCGAAGGACCAACAAGATTTGATGGCCAAATTTTTTTCGACAAAAATTATGCAACTCATAAAAATGTATAAACTCTTTGGCCCTATAGAGTGGCAGAAAAGAGTATTCCCTCATGCATACATTTTCATCAGGCTAAAAACAAAAAATCCAATCCAATAAAATATACTCAATTATCTCTACAGAGCTTCTAGACCCTATAAATGACCAACGCTTCTTTAACACCATCAAAATAACAATAACTCATAGACCATGTGAGCCTTGAAATCCAACGTCTTCATGTATGGAAAACGGAAAGTGTGTGAAAAAGTATCCCGGGCAATTGATAAAAGAGACCCAAACTAGATATCCTCTCTACAGAAGGATGAAGCCTAAGGATAGAGGATTTACTGCCACGATAAAAATTTTATAGTAAACAAAGAGTGTTTACACGTAATTAGGAGTCACGTTAAAAGACAAAATATTATCTTATTGTACATGAACATGGTTGTGTTAAACTTATGAAGAGGAACAAGATTACAGCTTACATTCTTTATTTTATAGTAAACAAAGAGTGTTTACACGTAATTAGGAGTCACGTTAAAAGACAAAATATTATCTTATTGTACATGAACATGGTTGTGTTAAACTTATGAAGAGGAACAAGATTACAGCTTACATTCTTTATTTTATAGTAAAGAAAGAGTATTTACACGTAAATAGGAGTCACTTTAAAAAAACTAGATTTTATCTTGGTGTACATGAAGTTGGTTTTGTTAACGATATAAAAAAAGAACAAGATTACAGATTATAATTTTTATTTTATACTAAATATAGATTATTTACACGTAATTAGGAGTCA
>NW_013672921.1:32973-41093 GCF_000517525.1 Limulus polyphemus | reverse complement strand
TAGCTCTCGTGTAGTAGTGATGACTAGCTGCCTTCCCTCTAGTTTTACACTGCTAAATTAGGGACGGCTAGCGCAGATAGCTCTCGTGTAGTTTTGCGCGAAATTCAAAAACAGACAGACAAACAAATCCTTCACTTCTGGAACACATTTAGCAAAATATGAGAAAAATAAATAAATCAGAATTTAAAAGGCATGATCGAAATGGCGTAATCTGTAAGGTATGATCGTAATGTCGTAATTTGTGCTGTAAAAATAAAAATAATTGGGATCTATGGTTAAAAAAAACACAACCTGATGAAGTAAAAATAACAAATCAAAATATAATAAAGAAAAGGAAAGCTTAAAAACATTTGAATTCTATGTAGTACAATCATTGCTCATAGTTATTACTTACAATGATGGCCTTCTTTTATTTGGTATACAAAAGAAACTTGATTGTTTATTGTACTTTAAAAAAGGCAGTTCAATTGTAAAGTTAGATCGTGAGTCACTGCAGTACGGTATGGTCAGTTATATAAGTATTAAATCCTGGAGAGGAACAGATTTATATTAAATCTAACAGTACTATACAAGAAGGAATGGTGCTTCCAGAATGTTTTGAGTTTTAGCATTGTATATTTATTTTTAATTGTGCCAACTTAGTCTTTGTCATTTTAGATATAAAACTAAGCCGAATAATCTGAAATACTAAAAGCAATAAAACAAAATTTCAACATTTCACATCAAAACAAATCCCGTTTCTGACTTTTCTGTGTCAAATATTTACCGGCAATTCTAAATGTCTGTTTATTGTTCAAGTTTTCTTTCACAGGAAATAAAACAAATGATTGAAAGATAAGGTGTCGCTGTCAACACTTATTCATAATCTTTTATGTATTTAAGGTTTGTTTTTTTCTGTCGCTAAGCGCAAAGCTATACGATGGGCTATCTATGGTCTGCCCACCACGGCTATTGAAACCTAATTTGTAGTGTTGTAAGCCTGCAAACTTACCACTGAGCCATTTTATAGTATAGAAATTAACACGATTTATGTTTTAATGTTCTATTACAATACAGTTTTTGATAAGAAAAAATGGTATATTCATAAAGATAGCTTTGTTCAGCTTCAAAGTTAAGTTGATCACAGAGAAAACACAGTTCTACCACATCATTGAAATTAAATGTTTGAACACCAAACTTGATCATAATTTAAAAATATATTTAGTAAGGAATACATCATGGGTAAAGATTGCCACTTTTGCAAACTAAAGCTAGAGGATGTCTTACATCCATTTGTGTAATAACATGAGAAGATAAGCTAAAGGATGTCTTACATCCATTTGTGTAATAACATGAGAAGATAAGCTAAAGGATGTCTTACATCCAGTTCTGTAATAACATGAGAAGATAAGCTAGAGGATGTCTTACATCCATTTGTGTAATAACATGAGAAGATAAGCTAAAGGATGTCCAACATCCATTTGTGTAATAGCATGAGAAGATAAGCTAGAGGATGTCCTACATCCATTTGTGTAATAACATGAGAAGATAAGCTAAAGGATGTCTTACATCCAGTTCTGTAATAACATGAGAAGATAAGCTAAAGGATGTCTTACATCCAGTTCTGTAATAACATGAGAAGATAAGCTAGAGGATGTCCTACATCCATTTCTGTAATAACATGAGAAGATAAACTAGAGGATGTCTTACATCCAGTTGTGTAATAACATGAGAAGATAAGCTAGAGGATGTCTTACATCCATTTGTGTAATAACATGAGAAGATAAGCTAGAGGATGTCTTACATCCATTTGTGTAATAACATGAGAAGATAAGCTAGAGGATGTCCTACATCCAGTTCTGTAATAACATGAGAAGATAAGCTAGAGGATGTTCTACATAACAACAGCTTTAACCCAGTGAAGGGCAAGGGGGTCATTCCTGCTTTTCTTCAGGAAAAATTGTGCCCCAATTTTCCATTTTATGCAAACACACACACACACAGCTTTATAATGCAATTTAATGTTTACAAAATTTTGAGGGTGAATCAATCATAAACTTTTCTGTGTTGTGTTGAATTATGCAAAGACCCCTGGAACCTTTCAATCTTCACTGCCTCAGCCCTGTATCAGTAACTTGTTCTAAAGGAATGTTTATCAGCTGGGGGTTAAACATTGGAAGTTCATATGCCTTGGAAGAAGTGTGAATTTACTTGTTCTACGAATGTTTTCTATAAATAATAAGATTAACTTCAATTCAATATTTATTCAAAATTCACTTGCTCTACCAATCTTTTCTATAAATAATAAGATTAACTTCCAATTTATTTATTTAGAGCAGAACCATAAATCCACCTGCCAATCAGTATAGGTAACTAACTATACTTTTCTTATGTTCATACTTATAACTATCAGATTGCATTGTTTCATCAGTTGGTTACCATCACTGTTAGTAGTATTTTTGGCCATAATCCCAATAAGATTTCACAATGTTTGACCAGCTTAAGAGATTTAAATTAGACCTACATACATATATTAAGTTTAAAATGTAAATCAATCACTATAATAAATGTATATTAATAAAAAATGAAATAAAAAGTAATAATATTTGATATATTAAACAGTCTAACCAATACTGTTAATGAAAGTAACAATGAATAAATAATATAGTATACTTTACTTTGGAAACACTAGCTGTTGGCTTGAACTACTGTAGTAGAAGTAACTGTCTTTGAAAAGAAAAAAAAAAACATCAGTGTCACATACTCAAATTTTCTCTAACTGTTCTCAACGTGTCTTTTGACCACTGAAAACCTATTAAGCCATTCTGTAGTGTACCTTTAGAGTAGAGTGACATGTGTGACGAACTTATGGTGCTGTTTAAACAGTGTCGAGTTAGTACCAGTAATTTAACTTTAGTGTAAATAATGATGTTTAATACGGCTGTACCGAGTGCATGTGGGTGATGACAAGAAACTGTTAATATAGATTCCACGGTGTTACTATAAGGGAAACTAAAGTTTATGAAGATACAAAATAATAAATTAAAATAATACTTGAATTGTACAAGAAAATATAACAACGTTAAATGTAATACAAAAAACAACAACAACAGGATAAATGTCTGTCACTCTCACTTTAACAAACCTCTAACATTTAACCACACACCTATAGCTATTGGGTGTAATAAGTAATGTTAAATCTTCTATAAAATATGAAACACGATAAACCTTGTTAAAATTTAATAATAGTAAGACTTGGAAAGTTATATTTGTCGGTGTTTAATTACATTAAAAATTTTACTGCACAGAGGAAAAAAAGTTAACTAAAATCCCCAGATGGATGCCAGGTCACTTTTTCATAGGCACCATGGTGACCTGACACCCAGGATTTAACAAGCACTTTATCATCACATGTACTTTTCAATATTTGATTCTTTAAATATTAAGTGTGTTCACTTCAACATCACATACACACTCCCCAACATTCAATTTATTAAATATTAAGTATTGTTACGACAGCGGAGGTCACGTGACGTGGTAACACGTAATGCATTCTAGAAAATCGGGGAACATCACGAATAATCCAGTATTTGCTAGGCGCCTTCTATTCTTGTATATAAGTGCGTCAGACAATTAATCGGAATGGTAGAGCGGACAGAGAGCTTGAAGATATAGACAGACAATTGAGTCAAGCGCGGTAGTAAGTAAAGTGCGTGAATCGTTCGTTGAGAATTATAGCGTGTGTTTAAGTGACTGTGAAAATTAAGTGTATTGCAAAGTTGTATTGAGAAAGAATAAGCTAGTTTTATTTAAAATAGGACTTGTATCGCTGAAGTTTCTCGGAAAGAATTTCTACCGGAAATTATCAAACGAGCAGAGACGTAACAGTATGTTCACTTTAACACCACACACACACTTCTCAACAATGAATTCTATAATTATTATTTTGTGTTAAAACAAACCAAAGTTGGTTTTGAGTTTTGAAATTTTATTTAAGTTTCCTATTTATAAGCTTTTGATAATAAGTTTCCTTACAAAACTGAGCTACTCCTGTTAATTTCCAGTTGTAAAATGTTACTTTACTGTCTGCTAAATCCCCCTTTGATAATGGACAATCTACAAATACGGTGATTATTACAAAGGATATTAGACAAGCAGATATTATTATGAAGTGAAAATACATTCTTATAAACAAACCAACAAGTTAAACAACAATGGACATAGAAAATTACCGACTTATTTTCACTAAGCTAAAAATGACAAAAACACTACAGTTATAGACTTTCAATAATTCAAAGTCTGCTATTTCCAGCCATGAACTAGTAGCTTTCAAAATTATTTAGTGTTTTGAATCATCAGCTGAAGACCAGAGCTCTTTAGAATAACTGTGATGAGGAAGATGTCATATTGTCATTTTCTAAGTTAGAAGAAGTTTATAAGAAGTGGTGATAAATTAACAAATAACAAAAAAGACACAATTTTGAACTTTTCTGTTTTATTCAATTTTGAAATTGAAAAAGTGGTTTTACAGTGTCATTTGACTGCTCTTCAGTGTTTTAAAATTTAATATTTCCTTCAACCTATCCACGGAAATGTTTACATCCTTCCTAAATCTGGTACATACCTAACATACTAATTGCACAATGATCTTATCTTTCTGCATGGCTATGGTCTTCCAGATTCACTGTCAATATGTATGGGCTTTCACCAGGGCCGGATTAAGGGTCTACAAGGCCTGGAGCTGAATACTTCCTGTGGGCCTACTCACACTTATTCATAATACAAGTAAATAAAGTGGACATTCAGGCTTAAGATCTACCAAACTATCATCAAATTGATATTAATTCAGGAAATGACAGTAATTTTTAACGACAAAGTTTGTTTGTAGTTAAGCACAAAGCTACACAATAGGCTCTCTGTGTTCTGCCCACCACGAGTATCGAAACCCGGTTTCTAGCGTTGTAAGTCTGCAGACATACCGCTGTGCCACTGGGAGACTATTAACGACAAGTAACTTGATAAATTTTTACAGAAGACAAATTAGAAATCAATTTTAAGTTTTTCATCACAGTCAGGCGTGGATATAGAATATTTTGAAGGGCGGAGTTTCCCTGTGAAAGGGAATACACATATAAGAACAATAATATATTTGTGATTACAAAATGTGAAACGGATGCAGGAGTGTTTCAGACGAAATTCGCTGGTTCGATCAACAGCTAAGGTTGAAAATATAGGTTTTTATAGTATACTTATTTTAAATTTCCGCTTATTATCCTACTAAATGCTTTAATTTTTTAGGGTTGTGCTTGGTGATTTATAGGTATAAGATGCTGATAAATATTCGGAGTAACATAATTCTTATGCATTAGGCCAATTTGATATGTGCATAAGGATAATTTCGAAACAATGCTCATTGGTATTTTTATATCAAGACACACTGTAATGTGTCGTGCAGCCAAAACAACCTGCAGGACGAACTATGTGTTATTAACAGAAGCGAGTTTCCACTTTCTGTAGCTCAGACTGTGGTGACCCAAACCATCACGTATGTTCAAGGAATGTGCTCTACTGGACCCATAATTCATATACCAAATTTCCAGCCAATTTATTAAGAAATACACGTGATATAAAATTTCTACTTTTGTTTAAAGTTCTTCCTATTTGTTTTCTTTGCATCGAAAGTACCGAAAGTTTTTTTGATAGAAAAACATTTTTTAAAAAATTTGATACACTGATAGATCTGTAAAACCTATGATTAGGTGTCCAATTTGGTCTAAATATAAGCCACACGTGCAAAGTTATTCAAGAAAAACCACTAAATTTTGAACAAAATGTTGGCAATCGCCTAAGCAAAAAACACGTGAGCTATTGGTCTAAAATATTTACCACAGCTTCCCCTAAGAGTAGAAGTGGACCATTTTTAATATTTTGTCATTTTGATTAAAGTCGGCTGATTTAGAGTAGCAAAACTATAAGGTGAAAGAAAGTAGTAGTTAGGCCAAACAAACTAGATTAACAGTTTCTTGCTCAAGTTTTCAAAAATAATCATATGACTGGACGGTTATTATTCATTTTAAAGCACAAATTAGCTGAATCTTATGAAGTTCTTCTAATTAAATAGCGTTTAGCATCACGTGATATTAGTTAAGCAATTAGTGTAAATAATGATGTTTGATACCGCTGTACCGAGTGCATGTGGGTGATGACAAGAAACTGTTAATATAGATTCCATGGTGTTACTATAAAGGAGGTTATTAACACTGTTTTAGAGAGGAAAAACTACCAATAAATATTTCAATGAATCTGGTTGGTTCTATAAAGTATAGATCTGTTCCGAATAACAGGGTTGCGATCCTAAAGCTAATGTGGGTTACCATCGAGTGTCACTTTCTTATTTGTTGACAAAAGGTCACGATAACTAATCAAAAACACCTTAGGTGTGAAAAAACGGTGCGACCAAAAAAAAAAAATCATTGAGAGTACGACTTAAAGGAATGAAATCAAAATTGGCGACGAAACTGATAGCTACACTTATAGCATTGATAGGAATTTTTCAGCCAATATTCATTCATTAGTTAGCTTGGCAGCGTATTTTGTTTTACCCACCATCATGCCCAAGGTTGAACAAAAAACGTATGAGACATTTTGATAATACTGTTCACACTGTAACAGCAGATATATGTCATATGGGACCAGAAGGATTTTAGGTTGTATACATATAGAATTTGAGTTAGGTTTAATTTGGAGTTCGAACTATTCTCCTTCAAGTTGTTCTTGAATTGAAGTAACAACACTGAAAAGACAAGTTGCAATAGATTTGTTAATATTCAAAAGCTAAACAGAATTGTTCTGGCAAACCAACAGTGGTTTTCCTAATGTTATTAGTCAGAGTATTATTTCTGGTGAAATACATTGAGCATGTTTATGTCTCAGTTAATTTGTTAAATGTGTAACTTTCAAAGAAGACATCTATTTTCATTGTTCCTTATGATATAGTTTAATGTTTCAGACTGTATATGGTAACTCCCTGTCAGCTGTTGCATATGATTAAAATTACAGAGCAAATGATGTAATAAAAACAGATGGTAATCCCCTGTTTAATACTGTTGAAGTTATAGTGTTAGGAATATACAAATAGATGGTGATCCCATACCACCTGTTTTATACTGTTGAAGTTATAGTGTTAGGAATATACAAATAGATGGTGATCCCATACCACCTGTTTTATACTGTTGAAATTATAGTTTTAGGGATATAATTCCGAGATTATAATATGTTTGAAAGTGAATCCTTGTTAGGGCTAAATGTGTACTAGGATGATAACTCTGGTTTTGTACGTTGTGGACTAGGACTCAATGGTGATGTTTGAAAGTGAATCCTTGTTAGGGACTTATCATATTTACTCCTATACATACAGAAAATAATATTTTTAAACTTTCTTAACGAGATATTTTTATTTATTTATTTTTCCCACAAAACAAGCAGACCTGAATTTAGTGGAGTTAGTGGGCGTGACCTAGTGGTTAACGTGCCGGACTGCAGATCGAAAGATTTAAGATTCGAGTCTTGATTTACTGAACACGTTCTACAGTGTTTGGGCTATAAAGTTAAAGATAAGAAGTTGAATCCTTGTCACGCTTTTGAACATAGAGCCGGGGCGTTCGAGCTCTAGTTTCAAATGACACAACCAGATGAGATTGTTGACAGTGAGTTGCAGGTTAAATCCCAGCTAACAGTTCGGTACCCATCAAACACTTGAGTAAACTGGAACACGAGAGCTAAAGTGTCTTGACATTTTAGTCAATGTGTGCAGAAGGTAGCGTTGAAGGTGAAAATCCCAGTTACATTAACATTCATAATTTGAACTATCAAATTAGATGAAAGGAAACAGGTTAATAGCACCCTCCGCCATATGTTTGGCTGCTCTGGTCTGACGAAATATAGAGATTTGACTGCTACCCCTTACAGCTCATTCACGGTCCCTCAAGGGCGTGTATATCTATGCGCAACGGGCAGCAAATCATGAACCTTTGATTGACAGTCACGGCATGCTGACCACTAGTTCATATTAGGTCATAACTTTCTAAGTTAAAGGTTCTTTCATTCAACCGGTTCATTAACTATTAACCTTTTCAAAGTTA
>NW_013672921.1:28253-32279 GCF_000517525.1 Limulus polyphemus | reverse complement strand
ATAGGAACAGGTATCCGTTCTTACACAAACGGTTGTAATTCTAGGGTTAACTATACATAGGAACAGGTATCCGTTCTTACCCAAACGGTTGTAATTCTAGGGTTAACTATACATAGGAACAGGTATCCGTTCTTACACAAACGGTTGTAATTCTAGGGTTAACTATACATAGGAACAGGTATCCGTTCTTACCCAAACGGTTGTAATTCTAGGGTTAACTATACATAGGAACAGGTATCCGTTCTTACACAAACGGTTGTAATTCTAGGGTTAACTATACATAGGAACAGGTATCCGTTCTTACCCAAACGGTTGTAATTCTAGGGTTAACTATACATAGGAACAGGTATCCGTTCTTACACAAACGGTTGTAATTCTAGGGTTAACTATACATAGGAACAGGTATCCGTTCTTACCCAAACGGTTGTAATTCTAGGGTTAACTATACATAGGAACAGGTATCCGTTCTTACCCAAACGGTTGTAATTCTAGGGTTAACTATACATAGGAACAGGTATCCGTTCTTACCCAAACGGTTGTAATTCTAGGGTTAACTATACATAGGAACAGGTATCCGTTCTTACACAAACGGTTGTAATTTTAGGGTTAACTATACATAGGAACAGGTATCCGTTCTATATAAAGTGTCAGTCATACCTTATAAAAACACGAATCTCAACCTTTAAACCAATATAAAACCATACAGATAAGGGAATGTCGTATCTCTAGCGTGTATCACAAAGTGATAGACTGTCACTCTTAAAGAGCACTGATAGCTTAAAGTGCAAATAATATGTTGTGTAATCGCATGGATTCGAACCCGGCTCAATTGCTCCGGATTTCAAAGGTCAATTCTTGCCTGTTATACGTTTATAATTACAAATAACGAGACAAAGACACTAAATATTCACGTGGAGAGAGTTCTAGATTAGAATAAAAGATATTTCTCTCGACCAAGTCAAACTTTTCCCAGTTTTGGATCCATATTGAAATTATATAGAAAATGTTGATCGTAATATGTGTGGTAAAACAACTCTTTTCATGATCTGGATCTGGATCTGAATCGGGAACAGCCACGTGTTGAAACACGTGTGTTCTATATGGTATATCATGATGTAAAATAACGTGTTGAACAAAACAGACGTGGGATAAATGGAGTGAATAGTTAAAAAACATATGAAAAAAAAAACAATCGAATCGTACGAGTTAGATGAACGTTTATATATATTATTTGGTCTAATGCAAGAATTAATGAAACGTGTAGTTAAAAGTGTGGTTGAAATTGGAGAATATAAATGAAGACTTGAGAAACGACATGAGTTAACTAACACATTGGCTGCCGATTCAAGCCAACAGTGGTTAATATAAAAATGTGTTAGAATGCTAACCATTTTACAGAACGATAACTGATTCAATTTATTGAGACCTATTTAATCTACTCGGACTTAATAAAACCCTAACTAATAAGATTAAAATTGTGGGTCAAGGGTCACTCTTCTTTAATATGAATACATTTGACATTGTGACTGTTTGTTTCGATATCTATGGTGGGCACAGCATATATAGCCCACTGTGTAGCTTTGCGCTAAATACCAAACAAACAAACTAACTAAACTAGAGTGTTTATATATGACAGGACCAAGAAATACATTCAGATCTACTTAAAAGCAGTAGGTTCCAGATACAGTACCAAATTGTTACTGAAGACAGACTAACAGGAGTATTTAGATATGACAGGATCAAGACATTCAGACTAAATAGGTACAACAAAAATTAACTTCACAAAATACGATAATTATTTGTAATTAATAGAGTACATTTAATTAGTTACAGTCTTCAAGAATTCATCTGCATAACTGTAACTTTAAATAGCCATTAAATTAAAGTGAGACAACACTAAATGTTTTCATATCTGAGGAAGTAATATCGGTTATTCTTATAATTCTAAGGATATACAGAATTTAGAGAAGGCGTTCAGTAACCCTAAAGATATAGAGACTTTAGAGTTGTTCTTTAATACCAAAGATATACAGAGTTTATAGTATTTGTTCTTCATTACCAAAGATATACAGAGTTTAGAGAAGACGTTCAGTAACCCTAAAGATATAGAGACTTTAGAGTTGTTCTTTAATACCAAAGATATACAGAGTTTATATAATTTGTTCTTTAGTACCAAAGATATACAGAATTTAGAGAAGACGTTCAGTAACCCTAAAGATATAGAGACTTTAGAGGAGTTGTTCTTTAATACCAAAGATATACAGAATTTATGGTATTTGTTATTTAATACCAAAGATATACAGAGTTTATATAATTTGTTCTTTAATGCCAAAGATATACAGAATTTAGAGAAGACGTTCAGTAACCCTAAAGATATAGAGACTTTAGAGGAGTTGTTCTTTAATACCAAAGATATACAGAATTTATGGTATTTGTTATTTAATACCAAAGATATACAGAGTTTATAGTATTTGTTCTTCAATACCAAAGATATACAGAATTTAGAGAAGACATTAAGTAACCATAAAGATATAGAGACTTTAGAGTTGTTCTTTAATACCAAAGATATACAGAGTTTATATAATTTGTTCTTTAATACCAAAGATATACAGAATTTAGAGAAGACGTTCAGTAACCCTAAAGATATAGAGACTTTAGAGGAGTTGTTATTTAATACCAAAGATATACAGAGTTTAGAGAAGTCAGCGAAAATTACAACACTTGAGCAATGATGAATAAAATAATAACAAAACAAATGTGGAGTACATTACATTCTGTAATTGAAATTGGTATTATATTCATATTTCTATCGAATTCATTGGAAATAAAAAAATTATTTAAAAATGAAATATAAAATTACAGTGAGGAAGTCATAATCTTGTCACTATTTTTCTTGATGACTGTATCTTTTTTGAAATCCCCTTATAGATGTACCTGTCATAATGCAATACATCAATCTAATATATGTAATTAACAAAACTTGATTTAATATTGCACTTTAATTAATAACCCAAATGTCATATTGACATCACATTAGTTTGGTCTGAAAACTCACAAGGATTTTATCTGATATTTGTATCACATCTTACAGAAGAGATGCTCATCATAATGTTTTTTGGAAATATAAATCCACTTACTGAACTTTAATTACCAGAAAATAATACATTTTAAGTCAAGAAAATGATGGTGGCGTCATCTGTTGAAAACATTCTTAAAATACGAATTTTAACCAAGCTAATCTTAAAATTATTTTATGTGCAACAAATATTTCTAATGAATGAAATTAATATTTTAAAACAGTGGAATCCCACTAGTCGGCCAGATAAGAGTAGTACAAGAGGTGGTGGACGACAATGTTGACTGGTTTATCAGTTCAAAACTAGAGACAGTGTGTATCTGATAGTTCGTTCTAGTTTAAAATAATTTGTAGTTTTGTGTTTCTATACGAAAGAACAGGAAGCTGGAAAAATTACCGAACGTTAGGAACATGAAACTGAGGTATTAAAGTGTAATTCCCACTTTGTTCTCGTGAAAATTTAGCATCTATATCTCACATACAGCAGCGTAAGTTTATTAGCATCTAATCCTTGTTTATTAGCTTTTCAATCGCTGGAACTTTTGTCTTGAACCAAATATATACGTACTAAACATGTTGCCCGTTTCTAGTTCTTTATTTTCCATGTGTTTGTATCTTTCAAGGATTTGCTTTCCAAAAACGAAGCCTATCGTAATTTTTAAACATAATATATCGATGTTCAGTGTCATTTTCACCAGGGATATTAACATAGAATATTGAACGACGACGATGGCATACAAAGTTCTTTAATGTCCGTACATAATTTTATCAGTACTCAAAGGCCCCCTAGTGGCACAGCGGCATGTCTGTGGACTTACAACGCTAGAATTTGTTTGTTTGTAATTAAGCACAAAGCTACACAATGGGCTATCTGTGCTCTGCCCACTACGGGTATCGAAACCCGGATTTTCAACATCTTGTAGCCAAACTCAAACATTTTTAATGGACAT
>NW_013672921.1:24438-28145 GCF_000517525.1 Limulus polyphemus | reverse complement strand
CCACGTGTGCACTATTAGTGGCACCCAGCACGACGAACCGATATTTGATTTTAGTCCACGTTCGCTTCAACATGTTCACAGTAACAGTAGCGATGGCGTCCGTTATCCTAATGTTTTCTATAGTTGTGCGATACACGATATCCTTAACATACCCCCATAATTCTTTCCTTTACTGGCGTCTGTAATTACGCTGCACCACAGTCACTGATTTGGTCTGTGCCCGCCAAACGACACGTTGAGCCTTTTCTTGCACGGTTGCCATTTTACGGGGTAATACTACCCTCTGAAGTGAAAAACAAAACAAAACATGACCATAAAAGCTGTTTCAGATGTTGAAAACCGCATGGTATTATTATTATTATTTTAGCTATTTAATTATTAAATTGTAAAAAAAAAGAAGGAAATATAGTGTTTTGGACCACCCTGTATAATAAATTATATTACAAAATGAAACACTTGCTGCTATTCCAACTGATTGAATTTATTCTGTGTTTTATTTCTATGTAAATAATAAATATTAGATAATGGTTCGACACTAAGTGGTAAAGCACGTAATGAAGATTGGATGAAACTGTATGCACTTTAAGATCTTATACGTATATATATATATATATAAATCATGAAATCCTTAACTAAGAGTCTTTGACGTATCTTATTTGTAATATTTTGTAACATGTACTTTATTAGTTGACTTCACATTTCATAGAAACTTCAATATTGACCAGTCGTCATGTACCTAACAGTGGTTAAAAGTGTGTGTATGGATTCTTATGTCTAAAATATTATAATAACACCCTGGTTGTGTGTTTCTGTAGTATTTTATTTAATAAAAACCAACTTTACTAATCAAAATGACAATTGTGGATTCATAAACATGTAATATATTAATTAATTCTCAGCATATTAGTGCTCGTTCATACTGGGGCGGCGCGATCGGGGGGTGCAGCACGTGCATTTCCACAGGGCGGCAGATTCTTTGAGGCGTAATTGGGTGGAATTCTTTTAGTGGCAGAGGAGCGGGGATGGGAGGTACAGTCAGCGTTTGCCCAGGCCGGTAAAACACGTCGCATTGACCCTACGTTTGTGACAGTCTTTGGTACGTAAGTACCTCTATTACAAAAAAAAACACGTGCTCAATCTGCTGACGTCTATGATATGTAGTTTTTACTACTTCTGTATTAAAGTTGTTTATAACCGTGAGTTTATACTGCTTATTGATTTTGAATTTCTGTTCCCTACCAATAATTTAAGTTTCTAACAAGTTTTACTGATAATTATTGTATTTTTCACTTCTTTTTTCTCCATATCTGTTAGGAACCAAGTATTAGATAATAAAGTCGAACTTAGGTGAAAAAGAAAAACATAGATGTGCCTCGCTTTCTTCCATAAAACCTAGGTGTATATATACCACACTTTCTTCCATAAAAGTCGAAATCGTGGGTTTTTAATGTTTAAAATGATATTTTAAAGACATTAATGTTACTTCACCTCACCTATAAAATGGCCGGGCATGGCCAGGTGGTTAGGGCGCTCGACTCGCAATCTGAGGGTCGCGGGTTCAAATCCCCGTCACACCAAACATGCTAGCCCTTTCAGCCGTGGGGGCGTTATAATGTGACGGTCAATCCCACTATTCGTTGGTAAAAGAGTAGCCCAAGAGTTGGCGGTGGGTGGTGATGACTAGCTGCCTTCCCTCTAGTCTTACACTGCTAAATTAGGGACGGCAGATAGCCCTCGTGTAGCTATGCGCGAAATTAAAAAAAAACAAAACAAACACCTATAAACCCAAACTATGAGCATTTACCCTAACCCTTTCACACCCAAAATCGTGTGTACTTCGGTTGTGTATAAAACTCAAAGACCACAGTTGATGTTGTAGTAATATAATGTGTCGACGACTGTTATTTCAGAGGATAATAAAACAACGTGCTTGATTTAATATAGGCACTTCTTTATTTTGAAGAACACAGTCGCCATCTAGCGGATAATTAATGTAAAGCATATTTATCTTTAACTGTGGATAATGTAATCTCATGCTTTTATGTAAAGAGACACACATCGAAATGTACCTTTTTTTCAAGCTAAGTCTTCGTTTATAGGCTTATGAAAAAAAAACCAAGTCGATTACACTCAATCGGTTGTACAAATATCGAAAAAAAAATAAGCATGAACTAAACCAATTGCAGAGAGCAAAGAGTTGGTGGATCCTTCTTTGGTGGATTCTTCTTTGGTGGATCCTTCTTTGGTGGATCCTTCTTTGGTGGATCCTTCTTTGCCAAGAAATTAGATAATTTTACCTGAAGAAACAGTTTTAATATTTTAAAGGATTAGAAATTAAACAGACTTACAAACGTCACTTGTCCGTGATTATTTATCAATTAAGAATATTGATTGTTGAGGGATACGTTTGGTTGTAGAAAATCGAAACTACATCGGATTTTTTTTTATATTGAAATTGAAGTTAATATATATTGTTTAAAACTGCTAAAAGTATAAAAAGTTGGTCAAAGTCTCAAATTTAGAATAAACAAACGTTGATTATAATAAGGAAGACTGCACTGTTCTCTTAAAATATCAACAACTGGAAGTATAGCTGTGCAGTTTTGTCACATTTGTTTCTTTTAGTTAACGACCTCCTGTCCAGTTAATACATGTAACGTAGATGCCGTGTTCTTGCCATCACAAAGATAGGCCTAATTTCTTTTTTCTGCTACTTTTCATACCGTAAACTTTTGGTAATCTTTACCACAGATTTCGTTCATCTCACTACTATTGTCTTTTTTTTTTCATGGTCCAAACCTAAGGAGTTCTTTGAATTACCAAAACAAAAGGGTAAAAGAAAAAAAAAGGCTTAGTTGTGAGAATTAACTACGGTCTCTTGCATTACCGTTCACTTCCCCAGTTAGTATTTTTATAATAAATCAACATGGCGTCCAAATATCACCAGGTATATCACACAAAGCGTTCGTAGAAGATGAGAGGCTGAAACAAGTGATACACTTTCATTGTTTCTCTCTGATCTGGGTCGGCCTAAAACGTGAAAGAAACAATTTAAGTCAGAAATTTAGAAGTAGAACAACAACAACAACAACAACAACTGTGAAACTGGATCTACTGTGAGAAATCTAAATACATTACAGAACTGTGTAAAAATGATTAGGCAGGATCGAAACAAAAATGAATAAAGTCGAGAGTAAACAATTCGTTTTTGAAACCATCTTCTTAACTTACTATTTTAAAACACTCGCTACCAAAATAAAAGGCAAATAATATCGATAAACGCACGTATAAGTCGAGAATCAAATTTGAGTAAGAAATAGAGGTGTCTTACAGATACCCCGTGTATAAGTCGAGAATCAAATTTGAGTAAGAAATAGAGGTGTCTTACAGATACCTCGTGTATAAGTCGAGGATCAGATTTGAGTAATAAATAGAGGTGTCTTACAGATACCTCGTGTATAAGTCGAGAATCAAATTTGAGTAAGAAATAGAGGTGTCTTACAGATACCTCGTGTATAAGTCGAGGATCAAACTTGAGTAATAAATAGAAGTGTCTTACAGATACCTCGTGTATAAGTCGAGAATCAAATTTGAGTAAGAAATAGAGGTGTCTTACAGATACCTCGTGTATAAGTCGAGGATCAAACTTGAGTAATAAATAGAAGTGTCTTACAGATACCTCGTGTATAAGTCGAGAATCAAATTTG
>NW_013672921.1:19385-23700 GCF_000517525.1 Limulus polyphemus | reverse complement strand
CTTGAAATAGTTTAATGTAAAAAAATACTTAGAAATAATACGAACAGAGCAAGTAAGTCGAGGATCAAACTTGAGTAACAGATACGGGTGTTTTACAGATAGCCCGTGTATAACTCGAGGGGAGAGTTTAAAGATAAAACCTGACTTTTGAATAAATATGTTATTTTAAGTTTGAATACATTTCTTCCCCAAAAAATCGTGGATTTTTCTGCATGCTCTCGTTGTAGCTTAAGTCTACGATATCTGTTTCATTTTGATAAGATATACAGACTCACCCGTGGCTTCACTACTAAACTCTCCTCTGCTATGTTTGAAAGGGGGAAAATAAAACTATGGGCTTAAAAACAAAACAAAAAGAAAAAAATATTCCTCTTAGAGAACGGCCCAAGTAAGTATTCATAGATCGGTTTAGGGCTAACAAACAGTTACTTAAGGCCAGCTTCAGGGCGCTTAACTTTGACATAAAATGAGAGAAGGAGTTTATAAAAAAATGTTATGGATCTTGTAGCCCGTGTATAAGTCGAGGGTAGAACTTATTGAACAAAAATCATGGTCTTAAAATTCGACTTATACATGAATATATACGGTTAGTGCATCCTTTTTAGAGTAGTGTTTTCTCACCTGTAATAGGTCTCCAAGAAGGAGTAGTAAACCTAAATGGCCCCCCTGGGTACTGGTAGGAGTTCTTAGTCCATTGATTATTTGGTGGTCTACGATCTGAAGGTTCTGGGTGACGGACCAGAGAAGGTTTCCAATGTTGCCTTGTTTGCTGAATTGGATCTTCCTTCCCAGATGGTTGTGTAACACGAGATGGTCTCCACGGTAGTCTAGATGGTTGAGGTCTGTTCGCTGGATCGGTGTGAGGAGGATTGTTTACATAAGTTGGTCTCAACGGTGGTCTAGATGGTTGAGGTCTGTATACTGGATCGGTATCAGGTGGATTGTTTATGTAAGTTGGTCTCCATGGTGGTCTAGTTGGTTGAGGTCTGTATGCTGGATCAGCATGAGGTGGATTGTTTAAATAAGGTGGTCTCCATGGTGGTCCAGATGGTTGAGGTCCGTACGCTGGATCGGCATGAGGAGGATTGTTTAGGTAAGTTGATCTCCATGGTGGACTAGATGGTTGAGGTCTGTTAGCTGGGTCGGCATCAGGTGGATTGTTTACATAAGTTGGTCTCCACGGTGGTCTAGATGGTTGAGGTCCGTATGATGGATCGGCATGAGGAGGATTGTTTAGGTAAGTTGGTCTCCACGGTGGTCTAGATGGTCGAGGTCCATACGCTGGATCGGCATGAGGAGGATTGTTTATGTAAGTTGGTCTCCACGGTGGGCTAGATGGTTGAGGTCCATACGCTGGATCGGCATGAGGAGGATTGTTTATGTAAGTTGGTTTCCACGGTGGCCTAGATGGTTGAGGTCTGTTAACTGGATCGGCATCAGGTGGATTGTTTACATAAGTTGGTCTCCACGGTGGTCTAGTTGGTTGGGATTTGTATAGCAGATCGTTGTGGTGTCGCTGAGTTACATATGATCTGCTTCTTTCATAGGGTGAATCCTGTATATTAGGTTGTGTTGGATGATTTAGATTAGAAGGATTCCATACCCACGTATTGGGTATTAAGGATGGAGAAACAGTTAGCGACTGTTCTGATGATGGGATACCATACGGTCTCCAAAATGGTCTTGTTGAAAAATCTGAAGCAAGGGGGTTTCGTGAGCATGTGGCTGAAAAAAGAAAATAAGACAAGTATAAAGAAAATAGTAAATTTATAAACGTTAAATCACTTGTAAAAGTAATTTTTTATGAACACTCACCATAAGATTAGATCCTGGAGTGTATTCAGACAAGCATATTTATCTATGAATTAGTTTTCAAAATACCCTGTTTTCATGCGTACCGATAGAAAATAATTTACTTTTTACATTTCAAGAAGCAAACAGTGTGTATTGAAAGTTCAAGATAGCTTAATTATAACGTACAAAAACAATCAATTAAGAAATCATTATCAAATCTTTAATTAATTGTATAACTAATTGACCTTGTTAAAGCGTGTTTGATGATTCTGTTTTTGTTGTTGTGGATACAATTCTTACATTCTTGGCAACGTTTTGTGATTGAATGGATATTTTTTCCGAAACTGAACCTCTTCCTTTTTAATGTATTCATAGTGACAATTGACATGTACTATGACTGATATTTAATATTTGGTATTTTCAATCTGAACAGCATAAACAGTCAAAGTTCAGGTATAGCCGTTCCTATTTAGAGCTGCTAACCAAAGAGAGAGAGAACAACCAGTTTACAGGACACATCACCTACAAGAAAACTCGTAACCAAACAAGGAAAGTGTAGAAGTTTAGACCTTCCGACCTACAGCCCTGAACTAGGCCATGTCCGGCATGTAAGATAGGCTATAATGTCGAACAAAAGACTTCTCGAGAGGATTAATCAGTTGTTAATTTTTCTTCGAGGGACGAGGTGTTAATAGTTAATGGCTTTATTCTTGTGTGTCAACGAAATGATGACATACTGATTGTCACGGTGAACCCAGAAAAACACGTAATTCTGATTATAAAACTAATATTTCGCCCGTTCAGATCTGTCGAGATGAATAAGATGTTGGTAAACAAAGAGGATGTAAGTTTCTTTTTTCCTCTTGAACTTGTACATTGAAACAAGTAAAGCGCATTGTGGTGCCATACGGTGCTGTAACTTGCACATTGTGTTGCCATACGGTGCTGTAACTTGTACATTGTGGTGCCATACGGTGCTACAGCAAATAGTTACATAATCATGGACCACCTTGATGATCTAATGTTATAGAAACCCAGAAACTGAAGATGGCGTTGAACCTACCATACCGTGTTTCCATGACGTACTCTTAGAGAAACCTAACGAATTCAGCGTGACGTTGGTCCTACAGAAATATATATTAAATTCTCATGACTAAATTTTATAGAAGTCTAGACAGACTCAACAAAACGTTCAACATACAAAAATACTGAATTGTCGTGATGAAATATTATAGAAACTTAGGCAGAATAAGCGCAACGTTGAATTTACAAAGATAACGAGTTTCATGGAAACTAAGGTAGGCTAAGGGTAACGTTGAACCTACAATAATTTTAGGTTTTTTGAATCACTGCGAGAGATACGTGGACTTACTATTCCGAATGAAGTTTATACCATAGGAGTGAGTACCATCTTCACGAAGACAGCTCTGTCCTGTGTCCGTTATTGAGACTTCCGCTCCGTTCCTTGTCAATTTACCAGACTAATAACATACAAACATCAATTTATAGTTTGTTACAATAAGGTATGACAATTTCTTCCATTAAGCCTACTTCCATAATGTTTTTAGAATACCTTATATTTTCAATGACAATTAACCAAAGGAAGCTTCAAACCCGAGATTTCAAGACTTGCTCTGTTCGTATTATTTCTAAGTATTTTTTCTACATTAAACTATTTCAAGACTTGCTCTGTTCGTATTATTTCTAAGTATTTTTTACATTAAACTATTTCAAGACTTGCTCTGTTCGTATTATTTCTAAGTATTTTTTTTACATTAAACTATTTCAGGACTTGCTCTGTTCGTATTATTTCTAAGAGTTTTTTTTTACATTAAACTATTTCAGGACTTGCTCTGTTCGTATTATTTCTGAGTATTTTTTTTACATTAAACTATTTCAAGACATGCTCTGTTCGTATTATTTCTGAGTATTTTTTACATTAAACTATTTCAAGACATGCTCTGTTCGTATTATTTCTAAGTATTTTTTACATTAAACTATTTCAAGACTTGCTCTGTTCGTATTATTTCTAAGTATTTTTTTACATTAAACTATTTCAAGACATGCTCTGTTCGTATTATTTCTAAATATTTTTTACATTAAACTATTTCAAGATACACGAGGTATCTTGTCTTACGTCGAGAATCAAATTTGAGTAAGAAATAGAGGGTTATACACGGGGTATCTGTAAGACACCTCTATTTCTTACTCAAATTTGATTCTCGAGTTATACACGGGGTATCTGTAAGACACCTCTATTTCTTACTCAAATTTAATTCTCGACTTATACACGGGGTATCTGTAAGACACCTCTATTTCTTACTCATATTTGATCCTCGACTTATACACGGGGTATCTGTAAGACTCCTCTATTTCTTACTCAAATTTAATTCTCGACTTATACACGGGGTATCTGTAAGACACCTCTATTTCTTACTCATATTTGATCCTCGACTTATACACGGGGTATCTGTAAGACTCCTCTATTTCTTACTCAAGTTTGATCCTCGACTTATACACG
>NW_013672921.1:17552-18651 GCF_000517525.1 Limulus polyphemus | reverse complement strand
AAACCGGGTTTCGATACCCGTGGTGGGCAGAACACAGATAGCCCATTGTGTAGCTTTGGGCTTAATTACAAACAAACAAACAGACACGAAGGAAACTGTAAAGTTTGTTTCTTTTAGAGCTGGTGTGTAAAGCTACCTTATGTACTATCTGTACATAGCCGTTCTTAATTTTGAACTGATAGACTAAAGGAAGGGCAGTTAATCAACAGTACCCTCCGCCAAATCATGGGCTACTCTTGTAAAATCAAAGAATTGGGGTTGACCTTCACTCTTATAGATCACTCCCGGTTCATAAAGTGTTGAGCACATTTTTGTGGCCTCAGCCCTCTGATTTACAGTTCGAGCACACAAAACCACTTGGCCAATGCCCAGCCCAAAAATTTAGTTGTTCAAAAGTGGCTGATTTGTAAACAAGATGGTAGAATAAAAGTTTTAAAACTAGAGTAGGTGAACGAATGTTAATCAGCAAATTATCTTACAAGATATTTAACAAGAAAATTGAAAGTCTGTCGTGGATATCACTCTAACGAACTGTGTGCTTATCTTTTTGGACTGTCTGCTGTGTCCACCGCGGAGAATCCAGCCCCGGATTTTAAGAGATGTAACTTCCTAGACTTACCGCTGTCCCCAAATGAAATCTTCGTGCTTTTAGCTCAGGTATTTTGGTGTAGTTTGGTTAATTAAGCTCCAATCACGAGTAAGTTGCTGTTAGATACTAACGAATCTTTCGTTCCCCCTCCCAAAATTCCTCCGGCTGTTTACATTAAATTAAATCTATTTTCAGGTAAAAAAAGCTCACCATTTATGAAGATTTTAAAATGTATGATTTAAAAAGATATCACATAACGTTCTGGTTTATATATATTGTTACGCCTCCAGTCGTTAGTTAATTTTCCGTAAATTCGTTCCGACGAAACTTTAGCGACACAAGTCCTTTCTTAAATAAAACTGGTTTATTCTTTCTGAATATAACTTTACGATACACTTAATTTCAACAGTCGCTCTATAACAACGCTATAACTCACGTCTCACGTGGCCAACAATATTTTGTCTGCATACATTCAATTACTCATTACCTCTGTTGTCCCGTCACGTTGTC
>NW_013672921.1:7196-16815 GCF_000517525.1 Limulus polyphemus | reverse complement strand
TTATTCTTTCCGAATACACCTTTACGATACACTTAATTTCAACAGTCGTTCTATAACAACGCTATAACTCACGTCTCACATGGCCAACAATATTATGTCTGCATACATTCAATTACTCATTACCTCCCCATTAGTTCGTGGCCGGTCTTATATATACAAGACTACACTATATCTAGAAAGATCACGAGATTTAAGGAAAAGACGTGAAAGTTCGAGTATAACGTGGCGGGATACTAGTCACGTGACCTCGCTGACGCAACAATATATATTAATATATTAGACTAGGCCTAGGTGTTTCTCAATAACTGCATTGAAACAATAGATGATTTACTACCACTCGAGAGATGATAAGGACTTTAGAACATGGTACAAAGAACGAAAATATAATTTTCTCTTAACTTCAGACTTGAAGTCAACTTCTTGTATCTTGGTAAGCCTAAACCTCCTAAAATGTTCCACGTAAAGCAAAGAAAAAACCATAAGAATATAGTGATGACATTCTTACACTGCATGTTCAGGATGTCAAGAACAATCGCCCCCCCCCCCCAGTGGCACAGCAGTAAGTCTGCTGATTTAGAACGCTAGAAACCGGGTTTTGATACCCGTGGTTGGCAGAGCACAGATAGCCCATTGTGTATCTTTGTGCTTAATTACAAACAAACAAGCCAAGAATAATAAATGAAAACGTCAAGTCACACTTGTATGTCTAAAGCAGTAATTCCATGATCCATGAAGAATGAAAACAGACAATGTACACTACAAATTACAAGACAACACTTTAAACACAGACAATGTACACTACAAATTACAAGACAACACTTTAAACAGAGACAATGTACACTACAAATTACAAGACAACACTTTAAACAGAGACAATGTACACTACAAATTACAAAACAACACTTTAAACACAGACAATGTACACTACAGATTACAAAACAACACTTTAAACACAGACAATGTACACTACAGATTACAAAACAACACTTTAAACAGAGACAATGTACATTACAGATTACTCCCTTTCCATGTTTGTTTAACTGGCATAACCTGGAACCTTATAAATCTCTGTTCATGGACCATGGGGTTTTAATTGTCGGAATAGTGTTGAAATGTCCCGTTCAGTCTTGAACATGTAAAAAGACATACAACAAGTTGACAACCTAGATACTGACCCCAGGTATCTCAATGCATCATACGTGGAAAGGTGTTTTGTTCTGTTTAGCTAATGATGACTTTACAATATAGAATTAGCGAAACACCTGGTCCTTTACACATTTCAGAATTATTGACTTTGTTCGTCCTGTAGGATGTGTGGGTGAACTTAGTTTCCATGTTTTTCCTTGTGTAATTTACACAACAATCGTATTCCATTATAGACTCAAGTTTCCAGTTAGTCGTACAAAACCCTAAGAAATAGCCATGACCACAGAATACTGATTTCCAGATATTTCATGACACTTGGACAGTGAATGGTTTCTCAGGAAACTGTCTGTTGATTCACGCTGTTTTAAGATAAGAAAATTGTATTGCTGCTGTCAATAAGAATTTATCTTCTTATATTACAAAATGTAGTTCAGAGTGTTTTTACTTCTGCAAGTACGTGGGTAGTGTATATTGTCTCTGTTTAAAGTGTTGTTTTGTAATCTGCAGTGTATATTGTCTCTATTCAAGGTGTTGTCTTGTAATTTGTAGTGTACATTGTCTGTGTTTGAGGTGTTGTCTTGTAATTTGTAGTGTACATTGTCTCTGTTTAAAGTGTTGTTTTGTAATCTGTAGTGTACATTGTCTCTGTTTAAAGTGTTGTCTTGTAATTTGTAGTGTACATTGTCTGTGTTTAAAGTGTTGTCTTGTAATCTGTAGTGTATATTGTCTGTGTTTAAAGTGTTGTTTTGTAAACTGTAGTGTACATTGTCTGTGTTTAAAGTGTTGTCTTGTAATCTGTAGTGTACATTGTCTCTGTTTAAAGTGTTGTATTGTAATTTGTAGTGTACATTGTCTCTGTTTAAAGTGCTGTCTTGTAATTTGTAGTGTACATTGTCTGTGTTTAAAGTGTTGTCTTGTAATCTGTAATGTACATTGTCTCTGTTTAAAGTGTTGTTTTGTAATCTGTAGTGTAAATTGTCTGTGTTTAAAGTGTTGTCTTGATGTCATATTAAACAGATCGTTTTACAGAACTGTTTATTCATCTGGTCCATGAACAGAGAATTATAAGGTTCAAGGTTTATGACAGTTAAACAAACATGGAAAGGGAGGATAAACAGTTCTGCAAAACAATCTGTTTAATATGACATCATTTGGTCCATGAACAGAGAATTGTAAGGCTCCAGGTTATGACAGTTAAACAAACATGGAAAGGGAGGATAAACAGTTCTGTAAAACAATCTGCTTAATACGACCTCAAGAGTATTTTCATGTCTTGTAAATCTCATAGTTTAAACCACATTATTTATTATGTAGCTTGTTTGTTTGTTTGTTTTTGAATTTCGCGCAAAGCTACACGAGGGCTATCTGCACTTGCCGTCCCTAATTTAGCAGTGTAAGACGAGAGGGAAGGCAGCTAGTCATCACCACCCACCGCCAACTCTTGGGCTACTCTTTTACCAACGAATAGTGGGATTGACCGTCACATTATAACGCCCCCACGGCTGAAAGGGCGAGCATGTTTGGTGGGACAGGGATTCGAACCCGCGACCCTCAGATTGCGAGTCGAGCGCCTTAACCACCTGGCCATGCCGGGCACAAATTATGTAGCAAAATTACCTGTAGACACAAGATTGTCGTTTACCATTACATTTGTCACTCTCGTGGAAATATGACGAGTATTTAAATAATATTTTACATTTGTTACACTCGTGGAAATATGACGAATATTTAAACAATATTTTACATTTGTTACACTCGTGGAAATATGACGAATATTTAAACAATATTTTACATTTGTTACACTCGTGGAAATATGACGAATATTTAAACAATATTTTACATTTGTTACACTCGTGGAAATATGACGAACATTTAAACAATATTTTACATTTGTTACACTCGTGGAAATATGACGAGTATTTAATAATATTTTACATTTGTTACACTCGAGGAAATATGACGAGTATTTAAACAATATTTTACATTTGTTACACTCGTGGAAATATGACGAATATTTAAACAATATTTTACATTTGTTACACTTGGAAATATGACGAATATTTAAACAATATTTTACATCCCTCATGTTGAAGCCATTGTCTGTGACTAGATGAGAAGCCAAAAGTGTTTTGTCAATGTCCTGAAATAACAAGTCAAAAATGTTGATGAAGTTCTAACAGCAATGCCAAAAAGATAAGACAATGGAAGATTACATCCACAGTGAAGCGTGTAGTTCAGCCACTCCAAGATCAAGAATTGAAAGTTTGTGGTTACATTTGTTATTTTGTTTGAAACTTTTTGTTCGCATCAGTACAAACCACATCACGCAATACAAAATACGAAACCTCTTTCATATTGTTCAACTCCTCATCTACATCCAGAAATATCTTGAAGAGTTTTTGTGAAAAGGATGCAAAGATCGCTGTAAGTGAGCTAGCGGAGAAACTGAGACAATTTACCAAATTCAAGTCCAACAAAGTGGGAGGTTTGTGCAAGAAGAGACACTTCAATTACGAATATCAAGATGATGAAGAGACGCAGGAGCACTTCCAGATCAAGTGCTTTCTTCTTGTAGTGGATATTACCCGAGGTTCTGTGTCCGGAAAATCTGAGCAGAGAATGAAAGGCAAGTAGAGGAAACTGAGGTTCTTTTGGAATACCTTCTAGAAAGAACATCGCTTACCAAACAATGTAGGCGCTTACAGTTACTGCTGATAGAGATGATGTGTCGAATATCAGCTGATGTGAACTGGGATTGGTTAAAGATTCATTAACTCCTGGTGTTAAATCTCCGCAGCAACATTTCACGATGTTTGACTAGGCGTGGGAATTGCATACCCAATCTTTTTGACCACAACTGGGTTTGTTGCTAAGAGAACGAACTTTCCGAATCAGTATATTACCGACATTTACGTACAATCTAGAGTTTGTCAGAAGCTGAGTTTTGGTTTCAGTTTCAAACAATGGCGTCTTCATAATCAGTCACAGTAGTCTGATGGAGGTGTTTTCTAAAATGAATGTGTTGTTCTTATCTCTCAGTGTGAAGATATCCAACGGGCTATCTTATATGAAGTATGGCTTCTAAAAATGTTAATATTTAGCATTACATAATTTTACTTACGAGTGTGAGATCACTTTTTGTGGTGAAAGGTGTGAATTTACAGTTTTATGTATGTAGCTCCTGTATCGGTACTTCACACCTTTGAAAGTGTGAGATCACTTTTTGTGGTGAAAGGTGTGAATTTACAGTTTTATGGATGTAGCTCCCGTATCGGTACTTCACACCTTTGAAAGTGTGAAATCACTATCTGGTGAAAGGTGTGAATTTAAAGTTTTATGCATGTAGCTCCTGTATCGGTACTTCACACCTTTGAAAGTGTGAAACCACTATCTGATGAAAGGGGCGAATTTACAGTTTTATTGATGTAGCTCCCGTATCGGTACTTCACACCTTTGAAAGTGTGAAATCACTATCTGATGAACGGTGTGAATTTACAGTTTTATGGATGTATCTCCTGTATCAGTACTTCACACCCTTGGAAAGTGTGAAACCACTTTGTAAGAGTGTGAATAATCACAGGAAAGAAGGTTAAAATGGTGCATATTAATAAAACCACCTGTTAAAAGCTTTGACTCTGAATAAATCGTATTAACATACTGTTTAGAATATAGTGAGTGAAATGTAAAAAGTTGATTTCAATCGGCCTTTAACTTTAACATAAAAACCTAAAATCAGCCTATTAACATTTAATATGTTTTATAAAGTAGATACTAGTTTAGTTTTTGTTGTTTCTTCTTTCAGCGCAAGGATACACAGTGGGCTATCTATTCTCCGTCCACGGCGGAGAATCGAACCCCGGATTTTAGCATTGTCATGCTTTGAAACAGTAAACTTATCTCTGACCCATCGTGATACTGTGATTATTTGTTTGAAATAATTTTCAAATATTCACGTATTTATAACATTAAGTTTGTTAGTTATTTCTGTTTATGGTTTAGGCCTAATTTATACCTTTTTAAGCTGCCTGTAAACTTCACGTAACATTATTGGGATTAAATCAGAAAATATTGCTAACTGCACAGAAAGCACCCAATAGATGTTTGAGATAAACCATAATATTATCAACATTATTTTTATCTCCAGTGTTTAGTTTTTTTAAAAAACCGAATATAGTAATATCTACCATTCGATTAAACTGATTAATTGATGCTGCCGAGTTTTTATGCATCAACCAATGTATGTTTGATTTTAAATTATGTTAGTTTTAATACAGTCATAAAGTATCATAAGGTCGTCTCTGATGAAAAATGTATTTTTTACAATACATTTAAAACTATTAACACTTCACCTTACCTATTGGTTCGTGCTCTTGAAGATCACCATAGAAGCTCTGTGATTGGTGGTTTACACTTCCACTTGAGGCTGAAATCAAATATGGATATCTTATTTTGTGAGTTTATATTTGGAAGGAAAGAAAAGAAGCTTAAAGTAAACGTAAAAGTTTCAAACACAGTTTTATATTTCAGATTTCAATACCTTAAGTTGCGATGCAGTATTATCTATAATGAATTTAAATAGTGTCGTAATTCAAATTCCTTATAATATTTGTACGGAGGCCCAGCATGGCCAGGTGGTTAAGGCCTCTCGACTCGAAATCTGAGGGTCGCGGGTTCGAATCCCCGTCACACTAAACATGCTCGCCCTTTCAGCCTTGGGGGCGTTATAATGTGGTGGTCAACCCCACTAATCGTTGGTAAAAGAGTAGCCCAAGAGTTGGCGGTGGGTGGTAATGACTAACTGCCTCCTTCCCTCTAGTCTTTCACTGCTAAATTAGGGACGGCTAGCGCAGATAGTCCTCGTGTAGCTTTGCGCAAAATTCAAAACAAATAAACAGACAAATATTTTTACGGCTGTGAAACCAGAAACCAGATTGAAGACGACCAGTTTCTTCAATCCTATGAACCCTGCAGGTCGTCTGCCACACAATGATCCCCCCCCTCCAATGTCTCAGCGGTAAGTCTGCAATCTTACGACGCTATAAACCGAGTTTCGATAACCATCATTGGCAGATCACAGATAGCCCATTGTGTAGCTTTGTGCTTAACAACCAATAATATCAATAAATCAAATCACACAATGCCAGGAAATTCTTGTAAATCCCTTTTCAGTTACTTTTTCTAGTCTTTCAGTTAATTAAAATGTATTATCTAACTAAGTTTTATCTTTCTATAGAGGTTAAGTCCTCTCGGCAAGGTTTTCACAATCCATCTAGTGTACAAAGACGTTGGTTTTTACAAGGACTATTTCAACAGTCCGATCACTCAGAAATCCATAGGTACTGCATCCAGTGTTTTGATTGGTATATCTTCCTATGGAATAAAATGAATTCTCAATTCAATCTCCAGCTGCTCGAGGCATACAATGGTTGAATGGATATGTCGTGGAAGAAACTTATATAGACGTCGCTTTTCCGGATGGATATATTTCTTGATTATTTAGCCTACTGTTGCTTGGGACATGTGGACTTCTTTTACCACTGACCTTTGGGTTCATAGATTCTATTCTATTCTATTAGAATATGCCGCACTTTGCATACCATGGCTGGGATATAACTTGTTGCAGGTTTCATTATAGATGTTTCTGGTACCCCAAGTTGATCCATATTCCTTTGTTTTTCAATGCCATTAAATACAAGGAATATCCGTCTGGGAAATTCTAATTACCCGATCTCAACACATCTTTGTTATATGAATATATGAGTATTTTCCTTTGGAAATAGCTGTTACACCCCCCTTCCCAAAAACGATAGACTTTCAGTGGCATTACACTAATTACAAAATACCAAACAATGCCAAAATGTAGTTCTGAAATATGCTGTTCCTATTATTTTATATCGGTTGGGATGTAACGTGACTTGCTGATTTGCATATTCAAAATCGTTTTAATATAATGTTTTCATCCTTCTGTACATGTTAGTTGTTATTATACTAACCTCCATACGAATACGGCTTGTCTTTACAACCCCTAATTGAATAAAATAAGATATCTGGGCTGTCACAATCTGTAGCCAGTTTAGCACACAATCTTTCTCCACCAGATGCCGCTCCA
This sequence comes from Limulus polyphemus, assembly GCF_000517525.1. Classification (NCBI taxonomy): domain Eukaryota; kingdom Metazoa; phylum Arthropoda; class Merostomata; order Xiphosura; family Limulidae; genus Limulus; species Limulus polyphemus. Next base: position 9,560 of record NW_013672921.1, on the reverse strand, counting down.
ATGTAGGTTCCTGAGATCGGACAGGATTCAGACTCGGTGACATCTATTCCTGAGGGGAAAAAAATCATTACTCTTTGTTACATTAATAAATGAAACATTGACTTCTCGTCTCTAAGATATTTTAATTTTGATAGAGATGGTAACTAGACATTAACAGATTTGTCAGATCTTTGTTTCACACTATTTCATTGCTACACAGACGTTAGTTCTAGTATCAGATTAATCTGTTCGAGTTCCCTTTCTGAAAAACACCGTCCGCACCTTGAGGACGTGTATGCATTATAAGACTGATGGTGAAATCTCAGTATTCGCTCAGACAAGAGTTGTCCAGAACTTGGTAGTGGGTGGTGTTGACTAGCTACCCTCCTCCAACCCCTAACTCTCTACTCTTTCAGTTCATAATTGTGGACAGCAATAGCTCTGTGTAAACATACTGACGCCACTAATGTTTTGTTTGTTTGTACCACTGGGTGCGCCAGTAATGATTAAGTACAAACTGAAAACATGCAGTAAATAATTCAGCACATTTGGGAAACGTAACATTAATTTTTTTTAGAGCACCGTCGGAGCATGTATATTTAGACATTAACAAGAAAGCAATTTTTTCATTAAGATCTCCAACCTTTTATTTTGGTTAATTAATTCTCTCACACAGAAACATATATATCATCGTAGTGTTCTTTTTTTTATTAACTTTGAATGTGGTATTTAAAGGATGTTATTTTATTGGCTAGAATACCGGAATGAGGGTCAAAATATTCGAATCCCGAATTGCCACTAAGAAGCTTCAACTTCCACCTTTATCACTCTACCACTAAACCCTGCTATTTGGCTAAGTGAGTGTAACTTTGTATGGTGGTGGCGCTACTGTCTGGTTGCCCTCTTTCTCTGGTCGAAAGTTATAAAAATGGATGGCTGTACTCAAACATTAAAGGTCTCTGACGTGTCCGTTTGGCCTATTTGTTGCGTAAGGTGTCATTCAGGAACCATTGGATGCTTTATTGTACATTGGATAAAGATATTCAGACCGATATAACAAGTAAATTATGTGATATGTAGAATGTCAATATCAAATAGACAACGTCATAACATACGGAGAGAAAGAACTGCCATAATGGGCTTAGCATGGCCTGTTGGTTAAGGCGCTCGATTCGCAGGGTTTGGATCTCCGTCACCGAACATGCTCGCTCTTTCAGCTGTGGAGCGTTATAATGTGACGGTCAATCCCACTCTTCGTTGGTAAAAGAGTAGCCCAAGAGTGGTGGGTGGTAATGACTAGCTGCCTCCTTCTAGTATTTCACTGCTAAATTAGGGACGGGCTAGCGTAGATAGCCCTTGTGTATCTTTGCGCATAGTTCAAGAGAAACCAAGCGATTTGCCACAAAAGCAAAAATGAACAAATAAACTGATCCACGTATTTAATCATCGGAATCTTTATGAAAAAAACAAACAAATGAAACACAAAAAGTAGAACCGAAACAGTTCATAAGCCAATCTTCCACTGTTTACAACCATGCAAAAGTGACTGTTTAAAACTGTGTACGAGTAGGAAATATACGTACTTCCAAGGGTTACCCAAGTGTGAGGTTCGAACCGGTGGTTCCGACAGAATGATGGAATATATTCACTGCTTGAAGAAACTCCTAATTGAAGCTCCACGATATTTTCAGTTCTTTGCTGGAGCCAGACACAGTTGTAGGCTTCATCACCACTGGGAACACCATAAAATAAATTCGTTATATTAAGGTCCTCAGAATTAATAATATATATATATATATACTTAGAATTACTAGTTGGTTGTAGTTTAATATAATAAAATTTATTAGAAATAACAGTGTGATTTGTAATTGAATACAATTTTAAGATCCACTTGAAGGAGAGTACTCTGATTCAGCATGTTGATACCTCCAGGACTTCATCCATAATCAGACACAACTTATAACTTAAGTCGCAGGAAGATGGTCTGGAATAAAGGTCGTTATAACATGAGCTTTCAAGTCTTCCAAAGGCTTTACCCATCTACTTTGGATAAACTTATCTCCATTGTTTTTACTATGTTAAAGGTGTATGTTAGGAGTGTTGCTGGTCAAACAGACAAGTACATCCTTGCTGACCTTTCCCTCCAAATCCTACTGTCAGTCTTCATTGTGTTAAATTTATTGCCTGGACCCACCCAATACTCATTCATGTTTTCCATTGAAAATCTCATCATCTTTTTTGACCTCACTGACCCATAACCTGAATGATTTTCAGTCTCTGTATTATTGCTTCATCTGTCCTCTCTCTTAAGTGGTGACATAGAAGCCAGGTTTTGGCTGTGGTTGCTACGAGTAGCACTTATCTCTATAGAGATAATTTTGACTT
>NW_013672921.1:1792-6777 GCF_000517525.1 Limulus polyphemus | reverse complement strand
TATATAGATAATTTTGATTTGGAAGTATCTCACACCATCTGATCCCGCTGCAGAATCTCTCTTTATTGTTTTAAGAATTCTCTCCAATCCATCCAATGTCGCTGGTATTTTTGACCATGGGTCAGTTCCTTGTGTTCAGTTCTGTGATTCAATTAGTGCCATGTTGGTCTAAAGGAGGTATGTCTGTTTTCTTATATCTGGGTATTATACCTCTGATAGAAGGTGTTATCTTTTTTTCCACCAATTCTTAGATATTCAGCATTTGGTTCTGTGATCTCCTGTGGCCAAACCATCCATTCACTTTATACTCTTTTCATAATTTTTCTCCAGTTTCCAAAATTGGTTTGGTATACCGGGGTCTGCTGAATTAGACATTGTCCATATTCCTTGCCTACTTTATCTACTTTTTGTTGAGATAGCTTTATTGAATTCTGTTCTTTTCTGCTTGACCTCGCCTTCTCTGTTATTACACCTTTTAACTTTAGTGAATGCTTTACTTACCTCAATCATGCATTTCCGGATTTGCTTCACTTCCTCGTATTTCAGTTGATTATATAATGAATACCACATATACTTTCCCGACTCATTTGTTCTTTTTCTCACCACCTTCCTACATTTACTGGAACCCCTTCTGTACTGGAAGATCTTATCTGAGTGAGTTTCTGAGATGACTCTTTCCTAGTTATATGCATGAGCGTGGAATTGTGGTCATTGCCCATTAAAGTCAGTAGCTTCCATATCAACTCCATGGATACAGCAGATATAATAAGGGTGAAGTCTGTGGTTGAGTCAGAATTTTCGTCTCTCTCTCTTTTTTCAATTTTTGTAGAAGCAGTTTTATTAGCTAGAATATTATTCTATGTGATTTGCCACCTCCAATGACATTTCATTCACAGCTTAGTTCTATCGGCTAGATAGGATTCTGGGCATTGAGGCTACTTCTAATGATAATTCTTTTGACCATATTCACGATATGACACAGGAAACTAGCTCATTTTTTCCCTTTGTCATAGAAGATATACAAACTCACCAGGATGTATTCCTTGCCAGCGATCTTCAGGATGACTGTCAATCTCTCTGCAACATCTAGTGTTGACATCTACAAGGATGAGAATCCTTTTGTGTGTGTGTGTGTGTTTCACGTCACTAACGATGGTTTAAAAAGCTCTTTGACGTTTCTGGCATATCATGGTTTCTCTCGTAGCTTTGTTTCTTGAAACACTGTGACATTTTTTTCTCAACCATTACCTTTCCAATGGTTGTTCTTTTCTGTTTTATGACTAAAGAAATTTCAAGATATTATGCGAACACGTTTTGTGTTCATTCTTTGTATTTTACTTATCTTATGGTCTTTCCTTCCTCTTCTTCTTCTTGCCGCTCTTCTGAGTATGTGACTTGAGGCACATTTCTCATTACACATCCAAGTTGTGTGACTTGAGGCACATTTCTCATTACACATCCAAGTTGTGTGACTTGAGGCAAAGTTCATCATTACACGTCCAAGTTGTGTGACTTGAGGCACATTTCATCATTACAAATCCAAGTTGTGTGACTTGAGACAAATTTCATCATTACACATCCAAGTTGTGTGACTTGAGGCACATTTCATCATTACACGTCCAAGTTGTGTGACTTGAGACACATTTCATCATTACACGTCCAAGTTGTGTGACTTGAGACACATTTCATCATTACACGTCCAAGTTGTGTGACTTGAGGCACATTTCATCATTACACGTCCAAGTTGTGTGACTTGAGACACATTTCATCATTACACATTCAAGTTGTGTGAGTTCATAATTTAATGTCCTCATTGCTGCTGATGTCTCTGTCAAAAGATAGAATAGACAGGGTATGAAATGTATTATCCTGAGACTGCCAGGGTTGGGGTGGACAGTACCTCCCATTGGAGTCAATATTCATCCCACTGTTGTTACATACTCCTAGCCTCTACTGTGAGGGCCATTAAGTTGGAGTTACAAATAGGTTACACGCAGAGCAGCACTGTTTCTCTCTGCCTAGAACCGTGGACAGTTCATACCTATGGAAGTTTTCCTGTTAGCTCTCTACCTTAGATGTAAAACCTATTATGCCATAGTTAAGAGTCAAATGCAACTTAACATGTATAGAGAGAGTATAAACATGATACGTATATATATATTATTTTATTAATTTATTAATAATCATTTTTTTTCTCTTCATTACTTCCTCCCTCTACTATTTTATTCCTGAAATACTCAGTGTAAGTTAGAATAAAAATGGCTTTAATTAATAATACTAATAATAAAAAATGGCAAACAAATCTAGGCCTAGTAGGTAGTTAACCAAACTGAACAAATCTAGGCCTAGTAGGTAGTTACCCAAACTGAAAAAATCTAGGCCTAGTAGGTAGTTACCCAAACTGAACAAATCTAGGCCTAGTAGGTAGTTACACAAACTGAAAAAATCTAAGCCTAGTAGGTAGTTACCCAAACTGAAAAAACCTAGGCCTAGTAGGTAGTTACCCAAACTGAACAAATCTAGGCCTAGTAGGTAGTTACCCAAACTGAACAAATCTAGGCCTAGTAGGTAGTTACCCAAACTGAAAAAATCTAGGCCTAGTAGGTAGTTACTCAAACTGAACAAATCTAGGCCTAGTAGGCAGTTACACAAACTGAAAAAATCTAGGCCTAGTAGGTAGTTACCCAAACTGAGCAAATATAGGCCTAGTAAGTAGTTAACCAAACTGAACAAATCTAGGCCTAGTAGGTAGTTACCCAAACTGAACAAATCTAGGCCTAGTAGGTAGTTACCCAAACTGAGTAAATTAGTCTAATATAATTTAATATGAGTTTACATTTTCTAAAAATAAAATAATACACTCAACAGCTGTCCGCAAAGTTTTATTATTTAATATGAGTTTGTTTTGACACTAAAGGTAAACATTTTCTTCTCAGTAAACGGGCCTAATACTGTTCTACTATCGAATAATACTAATAGTAATAGCGTTTTTCCAAATAATTTGAAATATATATTAATTCAATATATTTTAATTTATTTTATTTTTTTCAATGAAGACAGCGAAGTTAGGTATTTAGGGCCTAACTCTGTTGTAATGTTGAATAATAGTGACAGCGTCTATCCTCGTACTTCTCCTAATTTACTATCTAACGTATCAACTCGACATTATAGCAACAGCCCAAACAAACGTAAGCCTAGTTTAATCTTAACGGTTATTTAATATGAGATTGCACACTCTAAGTACATTGACTCAAATTAAATATTGTATTATTAAAATAGCCTGAAATTAATCAAATTATCAATAAGAAATTACGAAGACTATTAATTGGGCTACAATTAAACAAAATTCTAAAAAACTTAACTTTCCCTTGTCTTCTTTCTCTCTCTCTCTTTCCAGCGCCCCCTTCAGATTGAAAATATCAATATCTATATTCACGTAACTCACCACTGGGTGACGGTATATATGTGGAAAAGTTCGAATGGAGTGTTGGTTTCCATGGTGACACACCATGCAGTGATCGCCTGGAGTTTTCTATGGTCTTCATAAACAAATTTATTACCACTGACTTCCAGGTTCTCCCAACGACCTTGGAACCAAGAAGGAAATTCACACATGGTGGTGAGGACTGGAGCAGGAAGACTCCGAGATGGAACTGGAGAAAAAAACAACAACAACGTATTATAAACTGCATTGTGATTTACCAACGAATAGTGGGATTGACCGTCACATTATAACGCCCCCCACGGCTAGAAGGCCGAGCATGTTTGGTGGGACGGGGATTCGAACCCGCGACCCAACAGATTACGAGTCGAGCGCCCTGACCACCTGGCCTTGCCGGGCCCAAAAAATATTTCGGGGTTAATCACTTTTAATTATTTAATCTACAACTTTCGAAAATATTCATTATCTAATTTTCGTAGTGCAAGTTGGTGTATAAGAGACATTTTATACACTAATTTACTTAAAAACGAACCCCCCTCTAGATATGCACGTTATAGATTCGATTAGAATTCATTATTTAAACCATTTGAAGCTTTGTACTGTCATTTACGGTGCGTGTTTTAGTGGAACGCTCCCGAAGACGCTGTAAAGAGAAACGTTGAGTGTCCAATTAAAGAAACATAAATTCTGGTGTTTTAAATAGGTTTCCTTTTCGAGACATTTGAATGGCATTATAAACTGTAAAACAAAATAAGGAACAAAGACGACGACTGCGTGGAATCATGGGTTTCCCCATGGCTCAGCGGTAAGCTTGAAGGATTAGAACGTTAAAATCCGGAGTTCGATTCCTCGTGGTAGACACGGCGAACGCAACTTTGCACTTAACAACAAAGGAATTACGGACATGTTTATCGAACGACGCCACCTGTCGTTATTTAAATGAACTTTTGTAACTTTTATGTCGAGAGAAATTTTGACTTTCCTTTGTTTAAGTTTCAATGTCGTTATATACATATAAATAAATAAATAAATAAACATATCTAATGTTATGAAACACATTAATTGTTCATAGGCGATTAAAATCAGCACTATAAACCAATAATGAACTTAATATAAACCGGAAACATTATAATACAACTGAAACTCAAAATTATGCCTCCGTTACCATTACACATTAAATTCTACATTAAAGCTATTTCTAACCCTTAAGGGTAACTGCCTTCCCACAACTGGCTGCAGATAGCGAAAAACAGTTGGAGTTTAGTCGTTGTGGATTCAAGAACTCAACTCCTAACCCGTAACTGATTCTCCTTGTTGCTGACGAATTTTACGTCAGCGTCTAGCTTTTCTCTTGTACATGTAATATCCCCAACGCATTCTGGTGCTATGGCCACAGACATTATTCATTATGACTTAAGAATGACAACGAGTACTGGTAACGGAGGCATAATTTTGAATTTCAAATTTATTTCACAGTTTCTGGTTTATATATAAACATTTATATAAACAATGAGGTAAGACGTTAAAATCATAAATAATATTC
>NW_013672921.1:0-924 GCF_000517525.1 Limulus polyphemus | reverse complement strand
CCCTTGGTCAAGGGTGAAATATCCCCCATCTTCTCTGACTCACAGGATGTTTTTCATCACCACCCTTGGTCAAGGGTGAAATATCCCCCATCTTCTCTGACTCACAGGATGTTTTTCATCACCACCCTTGGTCAAGGGTGAAATATCCCTCATCTTCTCTGACTCAAAGGATGTTTTTTATCACCACTCTTGGTCAAGGTGAAATATCCCTCATCTTCTCTGACTCACAGGATGTTTTTCATCACCACCCTTGGTCAAGGGTGAAATATCCCCCATCTTCTCTGACTCACAGGATGTTTTTCATCACCACCCTTGGTCAAGGGTGAAATATCCCTCATCTTCTCTGACTCACAGGATGTTTTTCATCACCACCCTTGGTTACGTACTTTCTTAACTGTCCACGATATGACAATAACTTACTAGTATAATATTCCAAAAGTGTTGCCATGGAGACGGTTGCTGAGTTCGTGGTATCTCTGTTAAACACTTAACTTATCTGGCTGGGTGCACTGGTGAGAGCGGGAGTCTTAAAACAATGTTATGGGAACAGTTACAACCCTTGGTAAATCAATTGATTGATAAACAATTAACTTACAAGTGTCTGGAAAGGTACATTGGTGAAAACGGAACTCCAACGTGTTGCCATGGGGACAGTTGCTAAGCTCGGGGTAAGGTTCATCGCAACGGTAATTTCCATTGTTGCCATGAAAAGTGAAACGGAACTTTCCGTTGATTGGACAAAATACATTTTGTACAGTAAATGCATTCCGCGGGTCCTTTTTTCCTAAAAAACAAAAACAAAAAACAAAATTATCATACTAGATATTCAAATTTATCTTGTATTTACATAAGCTCGCCTTCTCATTTCTATAAAATATTTAGAAAGCCATCACATCTGATAGACAAATATTAGGTCACTCCTGT
>NW_013672920.1:36199-41444 GCF_000517525.1 Limulus polyphemus | reverse complement strand
ATAAGAAGACTAGTTTATGAAGACTTAAGAAGACTAGTATATGAAGACATAAGAAGACTAATTTATGAAGATTTAAGAAGACTAGTTTATGAAGACATAAGAAGACTAGTTTATGAAGACTTAAGAAGACTAGTTTATGAAGATTTAAGAAGACTAGTTTATGAAGACATAAGAAGACTAGTTTATGAAGACTTAAGAAGAGTAGTTTATGAAGACATAAGAAGACTATTCTATGAAGACTTAAGAAGAGTAGTTTATGAAGACATAAGAAGACTATTCTATGAAGACTTAAGAAGACTAGTTTATGAAGACTTAAGAAGACTAGATTATGAAGGAAGATACTTCTCTGCTTTAAGTCTATACAACATGACCGATCCAACTTTTCATTAGTTAAAAGTAGTTCAAGATTAGGCGGTGAGTGGTGAAGATTAGTTGCCTTTCCTGTAGTATAGCATTTCTAAATTTATAGACAGCTAGTGCAGATGGAGGTCAGGTGGGTTGGTATAAAATTCAACAAACACACGAATATACCATACAACATATTTTGGAATGAAACGTATATAGGCCAGAACAATGAAATTCGTCAATCACAAAAAATAATTCAAATTGAAAATTGAAATATAAGTTTATAAAACTGGGTATGTTGTTGGTGTTTTAGCTTTCTTAATAAAGAATGCGTGCTATAAATATATATTGTTTGTTATAGATGTTTCGTTAAAATGCATACGGTATGTTTATGTGTGACATAGGGAGACATGTAGCGAGTTCAAACTTGAAAACCTTGCTCTTAAGGTTGTGAAATGTTTAGCAATGTTTTTGATACATTTTTATAACATCATGGGTTGTCTTTTCTTTCAGTTCACTTGCCAATCACGTTGACAGCTTTAATACTGCAAGAAAACATTTATTTTCTGTTATTGCAGGAAGGAGATATGTAGTACTAAACTGACTTTCCTCGTGTTAGTGCAGAAAGGAAATACGTTGACCATAAAGAAGAGACCTGTTTTACACAAGTGATTTGCTTTGAATAGAACAATGTCGATATCAAAGAAAATCATTAATTTAAACACCATATTTTAAGTTTGATGATTAAAACCTAATCCATTCACGAAACGTGTTCGTTACATAAATAATAACTGTTAAGTTTGTGGAATTCAACAAATTATGTTATTCATTCCTATTTTGAAAAGGTAACGAATTGGCCCATTTGTTAGACATTAACAAATTTCTTAAGGAGCTAATGCGAAAGTGTTAAACCCATCTAGTCAACATATCAAAGTTTTAAACCCCATATAGTCAACATATCAATTATCGACCCAGATTTGATTTTATTCTTATACAACATTTATCATCAATGTCAACTAAGGAAGACTGCTAATTTCTTACCTTTAATTTGTTTGTTTGTAATTAAGCACAAAGGGATATCTGTGCTCTGCCCATCACAGGTATCGAAACCCGGATTCTAGAGTTGTAAGTCCACAGACATACCGCTGTGCCACTGGGGGGCTCTTACCTTTAAATTGCCACCAAAAGTTTACTGGTGGTCAACACAATTATGGAGGAAAACTAAATTAACCTTAACCATATTTTCATCCCATATACAGTTTTGGCCAAAATGTTTTCATATTTTGTAACAAATAAGATCATTATTATTCAGATGGAATACAAATACACTTAGTGCTATCAAACTGAGAAATACGTGTTATATTAAACATTTTCATATGTAATTTGTATAATGAGTCAGGTTATTAGAACAGTAAACAATTTTATTAGACACCTGTAGAAAGATGTGTAATTCAACATTTCACCTATCACAACAAAACCTTACAAAAACATATATAATGACAAAATATAACATCAAATTATTATAAATAGCGTATGTAACCTTATATCAGTTCATTTTAAACATACAGTACTTTGGTGGTCCTCTTTGTTCTCTAATAACCTTCCGCAAGGAGACGTGGCATGTTGTCGATGAGGTTATTGATGTAATACACCGAGATTTCATCCCAACTTTTAACTAGAAGGCGTTGAAACTCAGATATATATGTGGTTTATGGTTGTGGTTAGTAATTTTCCGGCTCAGTTCTGCCCAGCAGTTCTCAATGGGGTTATAATCTGGAGACTTTGCTAGCCATGGTAATCCTGTAGCATGCTCCTGGTCGAGATAATCCTGTACAATACGCGCACTGTGAGCAGTGGCATTGTTATCCTGGAACATAAAGTTATTGATTTAGCATATGGCAAAATTATCGTCTTCATACAATGCCTATAGGAGGCGCCATTAACTTATCCCTGGAGAATTTGAATAGCACTTTTGCATCCATGAGAAATAGCTGCCCAAACACGTACTGTACCACCTCCTGTGTGTTCCCTGTGGGAAAGACAGTCTTTCCTCATCTGTTCTCCAGGCAAATGACGAACACGAATCCTACCATTAGCTTTAACAAGCTGGAAACAGTGTCGTCAGTGTCCTAACTGTAAGTTGGCATGCTGTCTTGCCCAAGTAATACGGTGACGGCAGTGAATTATGGTTAATATCGGTTCCCAGACTGCCCTTCCTCCAAAGTAATCTTGTTTGGTCAGTTTCCTCTTCCCACTGTTCTTCTGGATAACCTGGAATGAATGTGCTCATGTCATTTCTGTCGTAAGTTGTTGCAACACTTCTTTAGACCTTGACGTGCTAACCTGATCAAAACACATTGATCTCGGAAAGTAGTTTTTCATCGTCTATCAGTAGATTTTCCTGTAGTCCGATGACGCTTCAGGATTCTGGATACAGTACAGTGGGGTACTTTAATGCTTTAGCAATATCCAGTTGCTTTATACCATTTTTCTGGACATTAGAACTATTTGACACCATATACTTCTGGCACGTGACCAAGCATTACTCTACATCAAGTACAGAGAAATTGTCTGAACAAAGCGTTGATCTGTTTCGAAAAAAGACTATACCAAAGGTGTGTATGTGTGTTTTGACAAACAAATGCTTAAAACAACTTATACAGACCAGAATAAAAACTCGTACATGTTTGTCAGTTCATAGGCTACCTTCTCTGTTACTACTCAGACATTTACTCAATAACTACTCCATGCATGTAGATAATAACATCAATATAAAACAGTATGCAAACATTTTGGCTAAGACTATAGCTTGGTGTATCCTTCTAACAAGAAAAGTATCAATCCGTTACTTGAGATAAAAAAACTGTCATTATAATCGAGTTTCGCTTCTTTCATGATATGGCACATCTTACTACATTTTATAAAAAGAGAATTTAGTTTTACGACCATGTACGTTTTATTTGGCGTCTGTTTTAATGGGAAATCTTAATAAAAAATAGGTTTCCTCTCCAGCGAATATATACGTCCATTAAATTAGTATATGCAGAGCAACATTAAAACTGGATTAATTAACATAAAACGGGTCGATTCAGTTTACTGTAGTACCTATTACCGTCTTGTAAATAATGATAGACAACTGTACTTACAATAATATATATATATTCAGTTTTCGTATGCTAGACTAACCAGTTTCCAAAAGAAATACGTTTAGCAGTAAACGACGTATTTATTTTTCAATGTATGTTTGGTTGTCTGTTGTAGAGCAAAGATACACTGGGCTCTTTGTTGTATTCACCTAGGGGAATCGAACCCCTGATTTTAGCTTTGTAAGTCCGTAAAATTACCGCTGTCTCACGGGGGGGGAGGGACTTCAAAGCAAGAATGCCCACGTAATATTCTGCACTTAATAAATCTGACCGTTTATAAGTTTCATGTGCACTAAAATACGTATAGCAAAATTTAGGATATCGGTGTCAAAGTAAGGCATTACTATAGCTAACATTAATTGCAATTATTCATTAAAATAGCTTAAATAAAACACAAAAAATTGTCATTTAGTCTCACGATCAATAACATAGAATTCAAAGATAAAATTCAAGTGTAACATCAAGTAACAAGTAATACACATTTGTTTGCACTTATCACTCCTTTGGAGTTCGACTTAATCCAGCTCACAACAAATATATTTAAGTTCAGGTTACAGTCGCGAGTGTAGCACACAAGTCACTAACTCGAGGAATTTAGAGTTAGAATAAAGAATTGAGACTGAGAATCAAAATTCACTTCAATTTTTAATACAACAATTCTAAATATTTCTTTACATCAACATTGGCAAAAGTATCTCGACAAGCTTTTACATTGAAAGAATCAAATGCTTCGTTCTGAGTAACCAGAGTTTCGTCAGTTAGATTATCTATAATACTCACTATAATCAGTACACTAAGATATTGTGTGTTCATAACAATGATATTCTAATTTACTTCCCCACATAAAAGTAATCAATTTAAACTTGGTAAATTTAATGATACTTACCTTGTGAGAGATATCCTGAACAATCCGCGAAAGGTACTTTAATATATGTTCTGAGAAGCAGATTATAGCTCAAAAAACACTAAGCGACTGCCCTGAAATGTATAATTGTTTGTGTTACACAGATTACTATACTGAGTCTCATATGTGTGATACGTTAGAAAACTCCAAATCGTCATAATACGAAGAAGCTTTTGGAAACTGAAAAACTTCTTACCCAGTACAGCTACTAAGAATAGGTGATAGACGAAAACGTACGTGCCTTTCCATACCACTCGTTTTCATAGAGCACTTCTCGTTGCTACACATAAAACTACATTAACTGGTAGTCGGATAAGGAAGGTTCTAGTAAAAAAAAATACAATAATTCTGGAAAATGTTTCTTGAAACATTTTACTGGATATTTTCTCTGGAGTGGGTTTTATGTTCAGGCTGAAAAACTTGTTGGGGTTTGAGCTTTCAGAGGAAGTTTGATAAATCAATAGCAGAAGCTCTACTTTGTTGCCTGTGTTGCTTTCTGCAGGTTTATTGTTTAGATCTGACGAGTAGTTTTACTCAGTCGAGTAGCGTTTGCTCATTATCGAAAAACTTGTGCTTTGATCTAGTCATGCTATATTTCACTATTCTAGCATTACATCTTTGTAAACCTAACATTTCAGAAGGGTTATTACTAGCTTTCAACATCATCATCAAATCCCTTTCTTCACATGTAAAACATCAGTAAACAATATCATAATAGCTTTCAACATCATCATCAAATCCCTTTCTTCACATGTAAAACATCAGTAAACAATATCATAATAACTTTCAACATCATCATCAAATCCCTTTCTTTTTACATGTAAAACATCAGTAAACAATATCATAATAA
>NW_013672920.1:28281-35199 GCF_000517525.1 Limulus polyphemus | reverse complement strand
AATCAGTAACAATATCATAATAACTTTCAACATCATCATCAAATCCCTTTCTGTCTTTACATGTAAAACATCAGTAAACAATATCATAATAACTTTCAACATCATCATCAAATCCCTTTCTCTCTTTACCTGATTATGATATTGTTTACTGATATAATATAATAAGGGTGTTAATATAATAAGGGTGCTAATATAATAAGGATGTTAATATAATAAGGTGTTAATATAATAAGGGTGCTAATATAATAAGGGTGCTAATATAATAAGGTGTTAATATAATAAGGGTGCTAATATAATAAGGGTGTTAATATAATAAGGGTGCTAATATAATAAGGTGTTAATATAATAAGGGTGTTAATATAATAAGGGTGCTAATATAATGAGGGTGCTAATCCGGGTCTTTCAACATCATCATCAAATCCCTTTCTTTACATGTAAAACATCACTGAACATGTTATATGATAATCAGTTGAATACCCGTTTCTTCCATGATTACAATAACTGGTATTTTCAACTTAAACAGAACCTTATGAGCTAAGAGGCCAGTTCAGAGACCACCAGGTTTCTCTTATATCTGTCTATTCCATAATAATAATATATAACCATTAACTGTGAAAACTTAGCATTATACATCACCATAAGTATACAATATATACATTACCCTTTCCTTTCAACGATACAATGATATCATAGACGATTGTTGGTTCTGTTGCTACAGTACTCTCCTTAAAATAAAAATACATCCAGTAACACTTGTATAGTGTAACTAAATATATCATGCAAGTATTACAGGATCCTTCAGTGTATAAAACTTTTGTGTCTTATAGCGTCTTTGCTACACGTGTAGATTCTTATAAAATAACATATTGTTACATTTCTTGAAGAAATCATCAATATGATTCATTTTGATTGGTCTTAGTGTGTTATTGAACAATCTTTTTGTTTGTTTGTAATTAAGCACAAAGCTACACAATGGGCTATCTGTGTTCTGCCCACCCGGATTAGCACCCTTATTATATTAGCACCCTTATTATATTAACACCCTTATTATATTAGCACCCTTATTATATTAACACCTTATTATATTAACACCCTTATTATATTAACACCCTTATTATATTAACACCTTTATTATATAGCACCCTTATTATATTAACACCCTTATTATATTAACACCCTTATTCCAATTTTACCTCCGTAAATTACATTTATCTATTATATATGTCCATGAATTTTTTTCTTCAATGTAGTATTTTTTTTAAGACAGATTATTCGGTTTGTGTAGCTCCAATTATATCTAAAATATGTTTAATCTATTTTCTTCTTCAAATATACGTTAGTAGTGTTAAATTTGTTTCCAAAAACAAACTTCCAGAAGAATCGCAAATTTTAACATGGATCGATTGTGTATTTTGTTTTATTTATACACATTTTCTAATTGCCCCCCCCCTAATGGCACAGCGGTATGTCTGCGGACTTAGAACGCTAGAAACCGGGTTTCGATACCAGTGGTGGCCATAGCACAGATAGCCCATTGTGTAGCTTTGTGCTTAATTACAAACAAATATTTTCTAATTTAACATTCTCGATAAAATGTTTAAACAAATTGACGCCCGTTTTCTTCGTCAAGTGTTAAAGTTGGTTTTAAAATAATTTGATTTTCTTCTGACAACTCACAAAATTTTCATGGAACGTATAGTTGAATAATTATGTAATAAGAACTATCATTGCGCCATCGGGTCCAAATCTGTAAGTTACGACTAATGAAATTTAAAAATATATTTGAAAGAACATCGAAAAAGAAAAAGATTCTCAAGTCATTTTTCCTGAAATGAATATTTATATGATTTTAGAACAGATCACCGTAAAGCTTTTCATATTAGTGTTAACACACGAACGACCATATCGGAGACATAGAATACCCCAGAAATGACAAGACAATGAAATGGCACGCGATATTATGCATTTTATCAACACAAATACAACCTCAACACTAATACATGGCGTTCACCAACTCTCTGAAATCCCCCATTTCTTCTATGACTTGTCAACAAAAGATTGAGTCCAAAGAAGACTGTATTTATAAATAATACATAATAATTATTCGAAACGTTAATTTTATTTATTCTTCTTTAGCTACTTATATTAATGCTGGTTAATTGTCGGGAATAAAGATCATTGTCATTACCAGCGTTATGAATTACAAGCTTGTTTCTTCCTTCAATTTTCTCTAATTTACCCACGATTTATTCGAAACCGGTATGTTTTTATGTAACGTATAGATTTAAAAATAGACTGAGCTGTTATTTTTTAAACTGAAATAGTGAGAACGTGCTGTTTCGAAGGGCAAGACTGTTATAGTAATGTTATCGTGTAAGAACACAAAACTAACTACACGGGAGATGCAAAAATATATGTATTTATTATAATTTTTCAACACAGAAGCCCAAGTTGAATTCATATTCAGCCACAAAGTATGACTTTCTGCAATTCCCCAAACCAAAAATGATCAATTTGGGGTGATTCTATTGATCTTCGTCTTTCTGTAGCGGACTAAATAATACAAGTTTGAACAATAGAGAAGAACAAAAAAGAACATTTGGAAAAATAGTTTTTGTTTTAAAGTATTTCCCTTTTGTTTGATCTTTCAGTTCACTGGGTGTGTTATATAAGTGGAAATGGCTATCTTTTGATATAGAGATTCAAATATATAGGATTTCCAGAGAACAGTAATAATATTATAGTTCAATACATCTTGAGGGCATCTACTCTACCTTATAATAAATGAGATTATAATTATTTTATTGTTAAACTATAGTACAAATAGAGTTAAAAAGTTCATTTGTCTTTAGTTTCGTTGACTCCACAAAACCGTCTGTTCAAAATCACGTGACTATTTTTAATCTCAACCCATGCCGTTTTGAACAAGCGTATCATAAAAAAAAATTGAAGATTTAAAGATGTAAAGCTAGTAAATGTAAAGTTGAATTATTTATAAGAACCTTAATACATCTTCGCTCTTCAGCCAGACTGTTATTTCGTTTTGTGTTTATCGATTCAGTTATTCACGTAGATCTTATACGCAGTTGTCGTTACACGCGTCTGGCAAAGGGATCTCCAAAGAAATTTTGAAATTTAAATCAAGAGTTATACATAGATCGCATTCTTTATATTATGGAAAATGAAAGATTTTCTCACTTTCGTGAGCAACATATGCAACTCAGAAAGTATATGTTACCATTTATCTTGAGCTGCAGTCAATCTCTGTTACCGATTTTATACAGCAACGATAATAGACGTTATAACGAAAGTGCCAAACGAAACAGACCCTGGCTCAAGACTAACACATTACATGTGAAAATGTTATTTGTACCTTAGTTGTTGTTTTTTAAACAGTCAAACAATATTATTGGCGTATTGAGTTTTTTCGTCATAAGATATCTAATTTAACATCAGCCATTCCTAAAACATAGTACATATAAAACATTTCTTAAGCTCTATAACTACATGTCATGATTACGAAAATCGATAAATATAACATAGGAAGGAAAACAAAAACTCATCAACCCTATTCAAAATTAGATTTATAATTACCGAGAGAGTCTATATCGACGTTATCGGTTTTTTAAAGAAATATTATTCTAACTAGTTATGCGCTAAATTGCTTGTGAGTTCTTGGAGTTGCTGGTTACAGGGTTCGTAATAACATATGAACAGGTTAAAAAAACAGTGCTCATAATGTTATAATTAATCTCTCATGCTGATGCTGGAATTTTTTAGAATATATATATATTAAATACAACCTGAGTATGGAGTGATTTACCTCAACAGATTTGATCCCTTATCTACCCTTGTTTATCAATAGATGCAATGTCTGGAGCGGCAAATAAATAAGTCGGTGGTTTAAAGTTAGAAGTGGGTTAAAAATACTTTCATTATTATCCAAACTAGCAACTCTTAAAAACAAGTTATCACACTAAGTTCACCATGCACGTGAGATATGTTGTAGTCGAATCAAATAAACGGTTAATGGCTTACAGAATCATTAAATTCAACTTTGATAACATAAGAGTTCCTTAAAGTAAAATAAAAAAATTAATCCTATTTATTCAGCTGTTCGACAAACGAACGATAAGGAGAACAAACAACATATGACAAGGCGGTTCTTGGTAAATTGTTTTGTTTAGCTTCTCTCTCTCTCTCTCTTGCTTAAGTTAAATGTTTTACTTTGACTGATAATAACTTCATATATTTCGGCCACTGTAAGAATAATTGTTTTGTCCACTGTGGAAATCTCTCTCTATCTTCTATTTTCCTACTGTAAACCTGCTCATCCTTCGTCCACCACATACTTGCTCTTTTTGTTTGTCTAGCTTGAACTTTCTTTTCTGTTTGTTTACCGTTTTGTTAGCATGCGTACTGTGAGTTTATTCGTCTGTTTATCTGATAACTTCCTATTATATTTGTCTCCTTTTAACGTTTTCTTTTTTCTTTTTTGTTATAAATTTGTACTTATGTTTGTTTACCATGAACCTGATTTTCTCTTTACCAGCCGAGGGATTTCTCTTCTGTATGCTTGCTATCAAAATTTTCTTATGTTTGTCTACCACGAACCTGATTTTCTCTTTACCAGCCGAGGGATTTCTCTTCTGTATGCTTGCTATCAAAATTTTCTTATGTTTGTCTACCACGAACCTGATTTTCTCTTTACCAGCCGAGGGATTTCTCTCTGTATGCTTGCTATCAAAATTTTCTTATGTTTGTCTACCACGAACCTGATTTTCTCTTTACCAGCCGAGGGATTTCTCTTCTGTATGCTTGCTATCAAAATGTTTTTCTGTTCGTATACTGCGAACTTATTTTTCTCTTTTCCTACCGTGAGATTGCTCTTTTGTTTGCATACCTTGGGCTCTTCTGTGAACACTTTCTTCTGTTTATCTACTGTGAACATTTTATTCTGTTTTTTCTTGTGAACTTATTCATCTGTTTATCTACCGTGAACATTTTTTCTGTTTATCTACTGTGAACATTTTCTTCTGTTTTTTTTCCTGTGAACTTATTCATCTGTTTATCTACCGTGAACATTTTTTTCTGTTTATTTACTGTGAACTTGTTCATCTGTTTATCTACAGTAAACGTTTTCACCTGTTTATCTACTGTAAACGTTTTCATTTGTTTATTTACTGTAAACTTGTTCATCTGATTATCTACTGTAAACTTGTTCATCTGTTTATCTACTGTGAACATTTTCTTTTGTTTATTTACAGTGAACTTTTTCTTCTATTTTTTTTCCTGTGAACTTATTCATCTGTTTATCTACTGTGAACTTATTCATCTGTTTATCTACTGTGAACTTATTCATCTGTTTATCTACTGTGAACTTGTTCATCTGTTTATCTACTGTAAACTTGTTCATCTGTTTATATACTGTGAACATTTCCTTCCGTTTATCTACTGTAAACTTGTTCTTTTATTTGCCTACCACTAGATTTCTCTTTTGTTTGTCTGTTATGAAAATGTTCTTCTGTTTGCCTACAATGATATCCTTTTTTTGTCTTCCGTGGAAATGTCTTTCTCTTTATCTACCGTTGATTTGTTCATTTGCTTGTTTATACGTTAAGCCCTTCTTCTGTTTGCCTACTGAGAACGTGTTCTTCTTGTTGTCTAGCGTACAGTAAGTTTATTCATCTATCATAACTTGCTCTTGATTTTATCTACCATATACTTCTTTGGACCGAGAGTGGCCCTAATGGATAGCGTGCCTGAACTGTGACTCTAAAGATTCATGGTTTGCGTCACGTCGTTGCAAAAATTCTCTTCTCACTTTGGAGCTGTGGTTGCATTAAAAGAGTGACAGTCAAATCCCACTATTCGATCATATAAGAGTAGCTTAAGAGTTGGCAGTGGATGCTGTTAACTAGCTGACTTGCATCTAGTCTATTAGCTCAAAATTAGGAACGGCTGGGACCAGGTAGCCCTTGTATAGCTTTGTGTGAAAATTGTAAACAAACAATCAACTTCTTGTTTGTTCTGACTGTAAGCTGGTCTTTTAGTGGATTATGGCTCGAATTTTTTGGCTTCGTCCAACTTAAATGTTTGTGCTCTTCAACACTGTCGTTTGTGAAAATGAAAACAGCATTGTTTGTGCATTATAGAAATTCGTTTTTTGGGGCAGACTGTTTGGAACACTTCTTTTTATACTTGCTACAGCACTTTCTGTTTTACATATTTTGATAACATCATTTGTTTTTGAATATAAAGCCTCGTGTATTTTTTCTTTCTAAAGGAATAAAAGTATTCCAGCTTACTTCACGAGACTCACTAGCATTGACAACGATAAGCATCAACATATGCATACAAGTCAGGTAAAATGTAGTTTCTTGTGATGTATCCGTCTCTCCAATTTTGTAATGAATGAACAAATTGCAATGTATTATTCACCAGTGTACATTTTAGTTATAAATTACGATATGAACAAACACTAGATGTCTTCAGATGATGAAAGCTATAAATTATGATATGAAAAACACTAGAATGTCTTCAGAAGATGTAGGCTATAAATTACGATATGAACAAACACTAGATGTCTTCAGATGATGAAAGCTATAAATTATGATATGAAAAAACACTAGAATGTCTTCAGAAGATGTAGGCTATAAATTACGATATGAACAAACACTAGAATGTCTTCAGATGATGAAAGCTATAAATTATGATATGAACAAACTGCAATGTATTATTCACCAGTGTACATTTTAGTTATAAATTACGATATGAACAAACACTAGATGTCTTCAGATGATGAAAGCTATAAATTATGATATGAACAAACACTAGATGTCATCAGACGATGAAAGCTATAAATTATGATATGAAAAAACACTAGAATGTCTTCAGAAGATGTAGGCTATAAATTAC
>NW_013672920.1:24816-27281 GCF_000517525.1 Limulus polyphemus | reverse complement strand
AGTATTATATTAACAAATACATCAACAGGACACATGGTGAATTATAATGCTACATTCCTAGCATACTTGCGTATTCTTATTATCTAATAAACACTGCTACATTCTTAGCATACTTGCGTATTATTATTATCTAATAAACACTGCTACATTCTTAGCATACTTGCGTATTATTATTATCTAATAAACACTGCTACATTCTTAGCATACTTGCGTATTATTATTATCTAATAAACACTGTTTTAATACAACACATTTATCAAACGAGTAATCAACATTTCGTTAATTTTTACACGACAATTGTTTGTTTGTTTCTAATTAAACACAAAGCTACACAATGGGCTCTCTGTGCTCTGCCCACCACGGGTTTTACATGACTAATATAAAATCACTATCAGTACCTCATGTTATTTTAAAAAATAAATAAAACAATATTGGGTTATTTTTTACTTTCAATGTTTATTAAATTCAACTATTAGAAGTCTTTCGGTTTACATTCGTTAGATTTCAATCACGTACTTTTAAGTAGTTTCACGTTTAACGTGGACTTACTATTATACGCTGACAAACTAGTTCTGAACCTGTGTTTTTGTAGCTCCCTAAAACTACTTGGGCTAATGCGTATTCTATATCAAGAAAAACAAATTTATCTCATTCGATATCCTTAGGTTGTCATTGGAACACCAATAAACCAGGTGTTATTCCACTATTCCACCTACAGATGACAAATCCGGGAACAAATATTTGAAATTCAATAAGTGATATTAAAATAAACAAAGCTTTCAATGAATGAAACTGTAGAAAAAAGAATAGGACTTCATGACTAATATTTAGTTAAAATTATATCAATGATCTCAGGTGAAGCGGATAGCGTTTTCGGGGAAAACATTCTCTCCATTTTATCTTCTTAAATCACTCGGTTTTGGATATTTTCAACCCGAATGACATCTTATGCAACACATGGGCCAAGTGGCCAGGTAAAGATATCTAAGGATTAGGCATTTAGAACTGCTGACCAGAAAGGGACAGTCGCCTATGTGGATACACTTAACTTTCTAATGGTATTAACTATTATAACAAAATGTCTTTACCACTGTAAATGCTTAGTGTTTTCAATATTATGTAGCGGCTCGAGCATTGGACCTTCCGATTCATGCCTAGTGTGCTAACTACTAAACTACTCCCGGCCTGAAAGGATTATGGAAATTCTTGAACTTTAACTTAAATACACTATATAGATGTGTTAATCTTAAGCTAAGAGAGCTCCAGCCAAATCTCGATATCAACAACTGTTTTTCTTGAGAAAGATGACCGAAGAAACTGAAATCCCATTTGGTTATATCACATTTATCTACCAATGCATCCCCAATGGGCTTTTTCTACGTACTATTTGCTTAAAGTAGTCTTGGAAACCGATACACCGTAGAGGATATTTTTTATTTTTTTTTGTTAAATGGAAGGCTGTTAGTCAACACTCCCCCCCCCCAACCCAACGCTTGGGCTACCCTTTTATCAACGAATAGTGGTATTCACGGGAATTCGAACCCGCGATCCTCAGATTGCGAGTCGAACTCCCTAACCACCAGGCCATGCCAGGCCAGTGGATCCAGGATTTATGGTCTAGAATTAGCCACACCTTTCTTCAAAGCTTATTACAATGGAAATTGAGGCGTCATGGCCAACAAAATGAACACACTCGACAATAGAAGACGCATCTGTAGCCCAATAATTGGGACGTCTTTCTTAGAATATCGTGATTAATATCATATTAATTTACCGGTACAATTTGTGTTTCTTCCCGGCAGAAAACTAGGTCAAATTTTATCAAAAAAATACAAAGACACCGATACCTCCTGTTCCATATACCAACTAAGTGTGAAAATTGCGACAAAACTTACATTGGAGAAACCTACAGACAAGTACCCACACAAGTTAAAGAACGTTACAAACCGCCTTCTCGTGTCCACGAGCATATGTCTAAATATGGTCATTCATTTCATCTTGATAATGTTAAAAGTCTTAGCAGAGAAAAAAAAATATAAACCGTCGTAAGATTAAAAAAAGCCTTGCTTATAAAACAGTTTATACCTAATATAAATAAGTATTCTGGCACACAGTTGTATCTATTTTTTTATCATTTTCTGTGAATCACCTTACCTCTATTAACAATTTTCACGTTACAGTATTTAATTTATAAATTTTATTGTTATAATATTTTATATTTTTGAAAGAGTACTTACATTCTCCTATTTTGTTGATTATGGACATTAACCCTCAAGAAGTCAAGCCCTATCAATAAACACCCTCCGTGTAAATTTACCCAATCAAAGTTCAATGTACCGTTGTATTATTATATATATATATTTTTTTTTTTTGTTGTTTTGATTCATTCATTGTAGTTGACGTACCTGATGATACCTGGTTAACCTGGTGAAACGTTGTTCTTTCATTAAATTTTACTTTGTTTA
>NW_013672920.1:17893-23857 GCF_000517525.1 Limulus polyphemus | reverse complement strand
CACTAGATGTCTTCAGAAGATGTAGGCTATAAATTATGATATGAACAAACACTAGAATGTCTTCAGATGATGAAAGCTATAAATTATGATATGAACAAACATTAGATGTCTTCAGATGATGAAAGCTATAAATTATGATATGAACAAACATTAGAATGTCTTCAGATGATGAAAGTTATAAATTATGATATGAACAAACACTAGATGTCTTCAGATGATGAAAGCTATAAATTATGATATGAACAAACAATAGAATGTCTTCAGATGATGAAAGCTATAAATTATGATATGAACAAACACTAGAATGTCTTCAGATGATGAAAGATATAAATTATGATATGAACAAACACTAGATGTCTTCAGATGATGAAAGCTATAAATTATGATATGAACAAACACTAGATGTCTTCAGATGATGAAAGATATAAATTATGATATGAACAAACACTAGAATGTCTTCAGATGATGAAAGCTATAAATTATGATATGAACAAACACTAGAATGTCTTCAGAAGATGTAGGCTATAAATTATGATATGAACAAACACTAGAATGTCTTCAGATGATTAAAGATGTCAGGAAGTGTTTTCAACGGTAAATTCACCACCATTAGTTTACACCTAGAAGTCCGGCAAGAAGAGTTTCGTTCTTTGGATATTACGAAGCTTCTTGGAATTCTAGTATGTTCATTGTTTTATGTTTTGTAGCTATTAGATAAAGTGTTTTGTTAAGTATTCTTTAGTTCTGTTGATATGCGGAACAGCAGTTGGAACTTCCTGCATGCTACAGAATAGGATCGGGAACTGTTCCGTTAACACTGATATCTTTTCTTGCTTGATTAATGTGAGTCGCTAATGCTTTGAGATGAGACTTAAATATCCATGGTAACACTGACAGTTGATTGAGTTATTTCCTTCTCATCTTTTCAAAATCCGGTTCTGATATACTATAGGATGCAACTTTGACTACAATCTGATCTTGGTTATGTTTATGAATACCTTGATAAAAGCATATATAAATACTCTCTTTAATGCAATGAGATAATAACTTTTTGGTCGAATTTTGACATGATCTCCTTGATAAAAATTAAAATCACGTTCTCCAAGTGATCCATGGATACCTAAATATCAATTATTAATTTAATTAATTATTTATAGTCAACTTTTTATATCACTAAAACATTTTTGTATTTTTAAAAATGCAATAATTGTAATTAATTTTGATAGTGATACAAAATAATATATATATATATGTGTGTTAATTTAAGTTTATATAATTCTTTATGGGATGTACTAGTGCCTGGAAATAAATTTTCTGACATATGTCATCGATTAGACCTAAGTAACCATTAATATATTTTGTCTTAGTATTCAAAATAGTTACATATATATATATAAAGTTGAAATAATTAGCGCCATCTATCATATATTTTGTTTTGAATTTCGCGCAAAACTACACTACGCTAGCCATCCCTAATTTAGCAGTGTAAGACTAGAGGGAAGGCAGCTAGTCATCACCACCCACCGCCAACTCTTGAACTACTCTATTACCAACGAATAGTGGGATTGACCGTCACATTATAACGCCCCACAACTGAAAGGGCGAGCACGTTTGGTGGGACGGGGATGCGAACCCGCGTCCCGCAGATTGCGAATCGAGCTTCCTAACCACCTGGCTATGCCCGGCCCAATCATATATTAGACACAATAATTCACAAGCCACCGATGTCCAATTTGGCTTAAATGAATTCTAAAAAAATTAGAAGTAAGAATGACAGAACATACAATAGTTATGTTTCTGGAAACCAGGGTATGTAAGTTTTAGACGTTCTAATGTTGTGGCTATGTCATAGCGACGTCCAACATTAATAACATTTCACACATTTATTAATTTTCTATTGTAAAACTATTAAACGCAGTCTTCTTTATCTTTAGTTATTATTTAATTTTGTTAACTTCAAGTACTAAATAAGGCTCTAAGACGCACAGTTTCTGAAAATGTGGGACACAACATTGAAGTTTCATATAAAGAAGGCCTCAGACAACGGAAAATATTTGCAAAAACAAAAGTATCAAAAACTGGAGTTCCAAAAATAATCAGTAGGTACAATGAGACCGGTAACACTGATGAAAAAATAGGCCTGGGAGACCGCCTAAGCTTTTCAGATGTCTAGTACTTTAGGCTTATTCCTCTCAAATACATATAAGTCTAACAGATGCCATGTCAAGAAACCATTGATGTTAGACTTTAGTCTTCCACAGTGAGATGCAAACTGAATCAAGAAGAGCTAAAAGGGTATATTGCAACAAGAATATTTCAGTCGAGTTAGCCAAAATTTGAAATTATGGAACCAGTAGTATGTTCAACCCAGGAATGGTGAGAGGTTAAAGGAAAATTACCTGAAATTTTCAGCATGTCGAAGGTTGCTTCCACGTTAGGGTTTAATGGAGTCCTTGATTCTGTAAATAGTCATATATCATACTGTTCATTGGACTTCATTTTGTCATTTTACATTAATACAGCCAACGAAGTAAAACTGTGTTTTAATAGGAAGGAAGACTGGTTGGTGTGACATCCGTAGACATCAAAACTGTTCGATGTTATGGGACTATCGTGATCGAGAGAAGCAGCCGAAACAGGTGGAACCAGAGAAGTATCTTTGGACGTTACTAGAACACAAATTGGATTCAGTATGTATTAAAAATTGTCAAAAGCTTGAAAACAGAGTTCATCATTGATATCAGGCAGTGATTTTGGCTAGAGATGGTCACATAAAACACTATAGAAATCAACCCTAAATATGCTTGATATGCAATTTTGTTTTGTTTTGTTTTTTGCTTCAGACATTAATAAGCTCTGTATATCTAGAGTAAACGGAATTCAACATGTTTTAAATTTAAAACACGTGGCGAGGATAAAGTACACCCAATCTATTTAGGGTATCGTATATTATGCCCCCAGTAGCTCAACGGTAAGTCTGAAGCCTTATAACTCTAAACACCGGGTTTTCAAGATCCGTGATTAGCACAGCACA
Organism: Limulus polyphemus; assembly: GCF_000517525.1. Classification (NCBI taxonomy): domain Eukaryota; kingdom Metazoa; phylum Arthropoda; class Merostomata; order Xiphosura; family Limulidae; genus Limulus; species Limulus polyphemus. The sequence continues at coordinate 20,823 of NW_013672920.1, read as the reverse complement.
GATAGCCCATTGTGCTTAACAACGATCGAACAAGCCCTTTGTGCTTAACAACGATCGAACAAACGAACCAAACATTACATTTCATGCTATCTAAGTATTATATTAACAAATACATCAACACAACACTGGTGTATATTAACAAATACATCAACAGGACACTGGTGAATTATAATGCTACATTATTAGCATACTTGCGTATTCTTATTATCTAATAAACACTGCTTTAATACAACACATTTATCAAACGAGTAATCAACATTTTGTTAATTTTTACACGACAATTGTTTGTTTGTTTCTAATTAAACACAAAGCTACACAATGGGCTCTCTGTGCTCTGCCCACCACGGGTTTTACATGACTAATATAAAATCACTATCAATACCTCATGTTATTTTCAAAAATAAAATAAAACAATATTGGGTTATTTCTTACTTTCAATGTTTATTAAATTCAACTATTAGAAGTCTTTCGGTTTACATTCGTTAGATTTCAATCACGTACTTTTAAGTAGTTTCACGTTTAACGTGGACTTTGAAAGAGTACTTATATTCTCCTATTTTGTTGATTATGGACATTAACCCTCAAGAAGTCAAGCCCTATCAATAAACACCCTCCGGAAATATCATACCTTACTGTTAGATTTACCCAATCAAAGTTCAATGTACCCTTGTATTATTATATATATATATATTTGCTGTTTCGATTCATTCATTGTAGTTGACGTACCTGATGATACCAGGTTAACCTGGTGAAACGTTGTTCTTTCATTAAATTTTACTTTGTTTATCCCATTTATCAAGTTTACTTTTAATTACGACAGAGTACTTCCTTTCATCATAATACTTTCAGTGATTGTTGTTGTACTTTTACGACCGCGTTCTTTTACACAACCTCAGATTAAGTCACATACAATATTTCTTTGTTTCTGTTTTGTCATTAAAGTCTTAACTTTTACCAAATATATTTCGACTGGACTGTCTCTTTCGAAAACTGTGTTTACTTCTCGTTTGGTTACGAAGTCGTTCTACTCTTGGCTATAGCCCAGGAATGTATAGAAGAACAGCAACGGATAGTGTTTCTAGGGCATTTAAACCGTGATTGGCTATTGGGATTGTTCAAATTGTTTTTGATCGATAGCGATTTCTTTCATGATTGTTCTTATATGTCTCACTTTCATAATGATGAATTGTGTGTCACGTGTTTCTTAAACTCTTGTTTCGGCGACAGTGATTCCTTTTTAATGGGACATAGGATATCTAGCTTGGATACTGATAGCTATTTACAGCTTTCTTTACAAAATCTTTTGAGACGATCATGTACACTCTTGGTTACTAGTGTACCAAAGAATGCTCATTGGTTATTATCTTTCCTTTGTGACGTCAACTAGATCGTTGATTGGTGATGTGGTTGAGACATTTTTCCTGTTTATAACAACAAATAAGAAAGCTGTCGACTACAAGTTAGAGCGATTTAGTAACATTAAAGATGGCAGATTACAAATCATGGTTTTCTTTTTACTTTTTGAAAAAGGTTGCATTGTTTCATTTCACAAACATCTTTTCTTTCGAAGTAAAGTGGGAAGCTTTCAAGCAACTTTATACACCTGTATAGATTGAACACGTTGTATTAAAACGATCTTGGAGCCCCACCATGTCCGGACATTCCCTATCTGACAACCGTGCATAGAGACAACAGCCGTGAAGAACGGTTTCTATTACAAAAGGATCTGTCGTAAGACTGTCATATTCAAAGCGCACTGCTTCTCCCTGCTAGCTTTCCATAGTCCATCTAGTGTACGAGGAAGACAGCGTCTTTTTAAACGGTTTGATCACACAGAAATCCACAATTGCTGCGTCTGGCAACTTGACCATTATGTCTTCATATGGAATAGCATGTTATACCCATTTAATTTTCCAACTGCTAGAAATATCAAGTATACAATGGTTGAACAGATATGTCGTAGAAGCAGCTTGTGTACCCATGACTTGGGACACTTTTCTAGACGAAGATCCTTCTTCGTTATGTTGCGTACTGTTGTCTGGGGCACATAGACGGCTTTTTCCACTGGCTTTTGTGTTCGCGGATTCTCATATCTTAAAAAAATGACTCACTTTGTTTACCATTGCTGCTATACAACTGTTGCAGGTCTCTTTCTTGATGGTCTTGGTTACCCAAGTTGATCCTTATTCATTTGTTTTCCAATATCATTAAGTACAAAAGACACACATCTCGAAAATTATAAATCCACCACCTGAACGCATCTTTATGATCTGATTGTATGAATACTGTGCATTGGGAAGAGCTAATACATGCACTTCCGAAACAATATCAAAACTGAGTTTGATACATTTCGTTCCACTTTGACTTTATATTGGCTGTGATTGTCATACGACTTGCTGATTTACACATCCAAACTGTTCTTAATATGTTGTTCTTAATATCCTGTAGAAGTGGCTTTATGATCAGGGACTTCGGTTTGTTCAGTGTCGTAAAGCTACATTTAATTCAAGTTCAGTACCACTTGTTGAGATGGTTTCGAGTGTGGTACTCTACTGAACAGAGAAATAGCATCAATGTTTCTTAGAATATATAAACATTTATTTTTAATGTAAGTTTAATTTCTCGCCACAGAGTTTATTGATTTTTTTCATCATTACTTCATTTCCACCAGTTAGCAGTATCAGTAACGCGGACAGTGACTCTACCTTATCATTTCATTTCTATCAAATAAGAATCTCAATAGTGTAAGATGTGCCTTGCTGATCACACAATGGCCCGGCATGGCCAGGTGGTTAGGGCACTCGACTCGCAATCTGTGGGTCGCGGGTTCGAATCCCCATCCCACCAAACATGTTCGCCCTTTTTAGCCGTGGGGGCGTTATAATGTGTCGGTCAATCCCACTATTCGTTAGTGAAAGAGTAGCCCAAGA
>NW_013672920.1:14217-17231 GCF_000517525.1 Limulus polyphemus | reverse complement strand
CAAACTGATCACATAGAGAACTAATAATTAGAATAATACAAGTATAAACAAAATACTTTGTTTTTGGTAAACCGTGAAATTGTGCACTCAACAGATTGAAACTAACTTTATATTTTTCCCTTCAAGTCTTATAATCAGCTGTTAAATTTGGTTTGTTTTCAATTTAGCGCAGAGCTACACGAGGATTATCAACTCTAACCGTCCCTAATTTAGCAGTGAAAGTTTGTTTGTTTGTAATTAAGCACAAAGCTACACAATCGGCTATCTCTGCTCTGCCCACCACGGGTATCGAAACCCGGACTCTAGCGTTGTAACTCCGCAGACATACTGCTGTGTCACTGGGGGGGGGCAGCAGTGGAAGACTAGAAAAGTAACATCTATTCATCACCATCCACCGCCAACTTTTGGGCTACTCTCTTACCAACAAATAGTGGGATTGACCGTAACATCATAACGTCGCCACGGCTGAAAGGGCGAGCATATTTGACGGGACGGGGATTCGAACCTGCGACCACAAGATGTTAAGTCTCTTTGTTGTGATTTATGAAATGTTTGGTGACAAGAATCAGTCAAGTGCCTAGTCTTCATATTCATCTTTCAACTGGCCGTGTTTAACATAAGGAATATTTACTGTGCCCTAGTAGTGTTTGTAATTATTTTATTGCTTGTCATTCAGGTTCTATTTAGGCTTAGCGGTATGGTTTGATACAATTTGATCGATTTTACGAGTTATATGATGCTCTTCTTCACGAGTAGCGAGCGTATCCTCGACACCCTTAATGACGTCAACTGTTGGAATATTTAAAAGAGACAGGGTCATGATGACCCTTATGTAACTAATGTAAGGTGAAATTTAATTATTTTTCATTTGCGAGTTTTTTTATTGCTTCACTATTTATTACCGTTAAAATTATATTGTTCATTTAGTTCTTGCTTAAATATATCGGATAGGCTATTTTAATTGGAGATCTGTAGAATATTTTTAAAGGTACTAAGAAGAAAAGTGGGTTTAATTTGTTTTTAGATTAATCAGTGAGTTAGTTAATTAGTTGGTGTTGACATAAAGCTTTGTTTCCAAATGTTTTAGCATGTTCGTTGAATATGTATGCATTACACAGCGTTTCTTATGTGAATGCTATTATAATTAGTTGTTTTTTCAGCCCAGGAGTTTCTGATATTATTTTAAACGTTTAGCATTTACAGGTTTTTTCATAGAGAGATGTGCATAAATCCGGCTGAATTTTCGGTATTATAATCCTCACACAAAGATAATCTGAGTCCGGCAAGTCTACATTATTACTATTTTTAGAAAGATGTCATCAGTCAACCAGCACCATAGTATTAATATTCGTACAAAGAGTTCATCAATTGAATAAAATAAATAATAAAAGAGTTTATACAGAGACGTCATCAATCAACCAGTGTACAGTATTAGTCTCTTTAGAGAGATTTAATTCGAACAAAGTCTACAATATTATATTTTATGGAGATATATTGTGGTCAATCAGTATACAGTATTAGTCTTTGTAGAAATGTTTCTTTTGTCGAACGAGGCTTACAGAATTAAACATTATACAGATAAATAAATCATCAGTCAAACAGTGTACAGTATTATTCTTTGTACAGAGATCTCATGTCAAATAAAAGGTCTACAATATTTGACTTCCTATTTCGTTTGTTTGTTTGCTTGTAATTAAGCACAAAGCTACACAATGGGCTATCAGTGCTCTGCCCACCACGGGTATCGAAACACGGATTCTAGAGTTGTAAGTCCGCAGACATACCGCTGTGCCACTGGGGGGCTCCTATTTTGTATTTTAATAATGTGGACGTATAAAACATCATTTTTCGGAACTTACTTAGTAATATTTATTTATATATAAAGTAAGACATTGTTTAATGAAATATTCTGGCCCTAAGTCACGTTTTAGACAGATTTTACTTCTTGGGTATTAAGTTATTTGCTGGTCGACTTCTTAAAGAATTACATAACTATCGTTTACTTTCTAATACCATAAAGTGATTAATGATTAATTACTGCCGAAATGCTCGTATCAGTATTGTCACGTAGTAAAGGAACACTTAATTTCTCTTGCTGGATCTTCTTATTGGACAAACAACAAAAAGAAAGACAACAGAGATAAACATTTGATGATATATCTAATGCAGCATTTAAAACTTCTCTTTCTAAGTATGACATAACTGATCTAGTACACGTCAAGAATTTAGAATTTTTCTACACAGTAAACAGATTAGTTTTAGTTTCTGTAGAATAGTTTGTATTTTAGAAGTTGAGCTAAATTAAGTCTGAGTTTGTATTTTAGTAGTTGAGCTAAATTAAGTCTGAGTTTGTATTTTAGGAGTTGAGCTAAATTAAGTCTGAGTTTGTATTTTAGGAGTTGAGCTAAATTAAGTCTGAGTTTGTATTTTAGTAGTTGAGCTAAATTAAGTCTGAGTTTGTATTTTAGGAGTTGAGCTAAATTAAGTCTGAGTTTGTATTTTAGGAGTTGAGCTAAATTAAGTCTGAGTTTGTATTTTAGGAGTTGAGCTAAATTAAGTCGGAGTACAGAAAAATCAGGACATACTCTCAATAAGGTACAGTTTTGTCATGATTAGTAAATTGTGTGTTTTCAGTAAGTATATGAGAGTATCCATAAAGAAAACATTAGATTCAAACTTTAAGGAACGATTTCATTTTCGCTCCTCACAGAGAAGATATTCACAGCATAAAATTTACCCAAACAATAAGATTAACATTTTCAACAAAACTATGAACATAAATACTCAAATGAATTATAGCTATAGGTATCTGAATGATTATTTTGAAGTTCATTTTCAGACTATTACTTAAGTTTCAACCAAGGATGAGATAACAAAGTTTGATGTATTCATAAGGTTTATTTGTTTTGAATTTCGCGCAAAGCTACAGGAGGGCTATCTGGCCATGTTGCCGTTACTTCTTGGCGGTCTTATATACAAGAATACCGCACATCTAGTAAACACTCGAACATTCA
>NW_013672920.1:10826-14207 GCF_000517525.1 Limulus polyphemus | reverse complement strand
AAGAATACCGCACATCTAGTAAACACTCGAACATTCACGAACCTTGGAGAATATCATGATCTGTTACTACCGTCACGTGACTTCCGCTGTCGTAACAATATTTTATTGATACATTTCAAATTCAAATTGTGTTCAAAGTATACAGAACTTATGGTGTATATGAATGCATGTGTAAAATAACTTAACTTATAGTAAAATAACTTATAATAAAACTATAAAAAACACATAACGTTCATTTTGAATATTTTGAACGAAGTGCATATAGGTACATGATAATAATGTGATTTTCAAAAGAAGAATTATAGAAAAAATAATGTAAGTTAGTTTTTTTATAATGGATCAAAAGATCGTAGTAAATAGCATGATTGGACTGTGAATTTAATTATTCATGGTTCGAGTCTCGTTGACACCAAAATATGCTCCGCACTTTGAAGTGTTGGTGAGCTTTTGGAGTAACTGTCATATCCCACTATTTGAATTATTCTATAATCTATAATCCGGAAGTTTCTATTCTATAATCCGGAAGTTACGTATTTACTTCCTTTAAAAAAATGTTTCAAGTAATTGAAGTTAAGTATTTCTTTTTAACTAAAAACGCCCCCTCCCCCAGTGGCACAGCGGGTTGTCTGCGGACTTACAACACTAGAATTGGGGTTTCGATACCCGTGGTGGGCAGAGCACAGATAGCCCATTGTGTAGCTTTGTGCTTAATCACAAACAAACAATAAAACCTCCTAGTGGCACAGCGGTATGTCTGCGAACTTACAATGATAGAAACCGGTTTTCGATACCCGTGGTGGGCAGAGCACAAATAGCCCATTGTCTAGCTTTGTGCTTAACTACAAACAAAGAGTAAAGCCTCCTAGTGGCACAGCGGTATGTCTGCGAACTTACAATGATAGAAACCGGGTTTCGACACCCGTGGTGGGCAGAGCACAAATAGCCCATTGTGTAGCTTTGTGCTTAACTACAAACAAACAGTAAAGCCTCCTAGTGGCACAGCGGTATGTCTGCGGACTTACAACGCTAGAATCCGGGTTTCGATACCCGTTATGGGCAGAGCACAGATAGCCCATTGTGTAGCTTTGTGCTTAATTACAAACAAAAACTAAAAACGTTGCATTTTTTTTTCTTTTTATGTATTTACATTACTTTACTTTGGTGTGAGCTTACACGAAATTTGTACAAACAAACCGATAATGAAGAAGATACGGAAAGTGGTAAAATGTATAAGATTCCAATATATTGCTGTGTGGTGAAGATGTGCTCGCTATGTAATCAATAATATAGTCTTTTAAAGCTGAAATGTTTCTTAATGCTTTTATAGGAACGTAACGGAAGCGTGTGTTTTATGCTGAATCTAGACATTTAAATCAATTTCCTACAAACGTCCGTGTGCGTGTGTCCGCTTTTAATTGGGGACCAGCTGGAACGATTGTCACCGAGCCTCGCATGTATCCTCAGGAGCCCCCCGTTGGGTTGACATAGGGGCCGGCGTTCGGAACTGACCACCTTATGTCATCCTTCACGTTCCCAATGTCGTCCTCGTGCGTTGAGCAGATACGTCAGCTAGTATGTAAAAGAAAGTTGTTCGCATGTCTCTCTGGTGTTTAGAAGCTGATGTGACAAACTGTCTGAAATCAATCCAGGTGGACCCCGAAAGCTCGAGCTTAAATGTATAAAGAATGGAATGGACTCTCTTGATCGGGACCTGGAAGGATCAGGTGCTAGGTTGACCTCTTCCTCCAATTCGGATTTGGCAGCCATGTCAATTTTACTGCCTTAATGCTATGAAAGAAAGCCCAACTGAGGGACAAGATCAGTAGTAAAATGCGTGAAGACGACACCAAACGAAAGTGACGTTTGATGTCGCGCGTAGCATGGGTATCTTTACATAGACGTATGCTTGAGTTGAATTTACAACACAACTTTACATTTTGAGTCCGATATTACCGGATACCTTTTCTAATATATATAAAACATTTTTTTCCGGGAAACTCAGTCAATGATAGTTGTATTTCAAATACCATAGTAAGCTGGTTTGTCATAATTTTCCACACGTAACGTCTTATGTGAAAACAGGTAAACACTATTAACCTTATTGTAATTAGGCCCATATATATGTATAGTCATGCGATAATTTCCAAACAGTCGCACATAGTTTCTGTACATATTAACTGGTTATCGTATCTTCTCAGAACTTCGTTCATGTTATTCTAAAGTTTGTTTAAGATATTAGGGTAAAGGAAAAAAATTGTTTTGATTTACTTCCTTTTGTTCCTTTCAGGCATCTTTAGATCTTATGTTGAGCCTATAATGGAGGAGTCACGTGACAAGTACACAGAGAACACGACCACAACTGGACAGCTCACCAACTTATCTCCTGACCATAAGGCTATCTTGGAGATGCATGCTAACAGCCAATCAAACGCTATAATTTATGTTGTCGTTGTACTTCTATTGTACGCCTTAGGACTAATAGTAGTGATGGTGAAATACATAAAAACAGAGCGATACGAATCCCGATTATCTCATCTCTACGAGGAGTTTGTACGAAAGGACAGGTTTGTCCGTCTCTCCAAACGCCAGCCTTCCATATCGGCGACAGCAAGAGCTCCTAACGCCGATGGCGTAGAGGACAGCGTAGTACCTAATTCCCCTTCAACTCGCTGTGCCCAACTAGACGCCACAAACCAAGCAGTTAGTAAGGTGTGATAGGGAAATGAAGTTAACTGATTTGGGACTTGTTCATGAAACGTTACCTATAAAGAGAATTGTAAAAAAGCTTGAAAATTATCAACTTTATAAATATGACAGTGCGGATTGGTTCCAAAAGCCTGAGAAGAGATATACTGTATGATCAGACTGTTTGATAAACATTACATTAGCTTACCAAGAACTGAAGATGCTGACACTTATTTGAAGTACTATGTAGAAAGTCTTATTATGAAGCTTTTATTCGAATTTTTGATTTTCTAAAAACAACAGATGGTACTTATTGACTGTTTTTAATCATTAACTATATTTTTCACTATGTTAAAAGTTTTATGATACTTTATCATATACTGACATCATTTATACCAAGTTCAATTTCAGCGACAAAGTGACGTCCATCAGATAAAAAAATATGACTTCCTGTTATAATTCCAAGATATAAACACAAACTTAGGAGACCGGAAATTATGTCAAGGATACCAAAGGTGTCTTTAATGAAAATAAATAGGACTTTTACGACTAAAGTAACAATAGTTTTTACTGCCTATATTCTAGGTAGTTGGACTAAAGTAACAATGGTTTTTGCTGCCTATATTCTAGGTAGTTGGACTAAAGTAACAATGGTTTTTGCTGCCTATATTCTAGGTAGTTGGCTAAAGTAAACAA
>NW_013672920.1:0-9826 GCF_000517525.1 Limulus polyphemus | reverse complement strand
GCTGCCTATATTCTAGGTAGTAGGTTTAAAGTAACAATGGTTTTTGCTGCCTATATTCTAGGTAGTTGGACTAAAGTAACAATGGTTTTTGCTGCCTATATTCTAGGTAGTTGGACTAAAGTAACAATGGTTTTTGCTGCCTATATTCTAGGTAGAAAAACCATTGTTACTTTAGTCCAAACTGCCTATATTCTAGGTAGTTGGACTAAAGTAACAATGGTTTTTGCTGCCTATATTCTAGGTAGTTGGACTAAAGTAACAATGGTTTTTGCTGCCTATATTCTAGGTAGTAGGTTTAAAGTAACAATGGTTTTTGCTGCCTATATTCTAGGTAGTTGGACTAAAGTAACAATGGTTTTTGCTGCCTATATTCTAGATAGTTGGTGTAAAGTAACAATGGTTTTTGCTGCCTATATTCTAGGTAGTTGGACTAAAATAACAATGGTTTTTGCTGCCTATATTCTAGGTAGTTGGACTAAAGTAACAATGGTTTTTGCTGCCTATATTCTAGGTAGTTGGACTAAAGTAACAATAGTTTTTGCTGCCTATATTCTAGGTAGTTGGACTAAAGTAACAATAGTTTTTGCTGCCTAGGTAGTTGGTCAACAGATCAAGATTTATCTACTACAACAGTTGTTGGAGCATAAGAGTTTATTTACATGTATTATGACGTTTTTCCTGTCGGGCACTGATTGGTCCTGTGCTAGAGCTTTGTACTGCGGAGCTAGTGAACCAGGGTGGAATCTGTGCAATATGATAAAACATTCCCCATTTCCTTTGGCGTGGATGGTGGGTGGTAGGATGCTGCTAACAGGCTACGCCCCCTCTAGTCAATAGTTTAAAATTAGGTACAACGGCAAATAGCCTTAGTAGCTTTGCCATAAATACAAGATACAAATACAGTATAGACATTTTCCGTCAAAACAATAGTTTTATTTATTTTATCAAATAGTGTCACATCGTTCAATTAAAGTCAAACAAGTTGTTAAAGGACAGAGTTTTTGAATACTGTCAAGGACAGAACGACAAAAACAGGGTTCCACTCCGGTTAGACAAGATCACGTTATTTGTAAAATTGAGTAAATTGTTACACAACTAAAGATAAAATGTTTAACTAAAAAAAATAAAACATGTTGCTAAATATAAATGTTTATGAAAACTTTTCTGCTCTTAAAACACCGCTGTTGTTCATGGTTCATTATAGCATCGAGTTTAATGTGTAAAAAACCCATGCACCTAATTCGAAGAAACTAATGTTCAGAGTTCTGGTTTTCAAATCAAAGTTTTAATATTTAAAGCATGTTATAGCAATTACAAAACCCACCATCGTATGTAAATGGAATATTATCGTTCAACCACGCTCCTTTCTCATCATCTCACTCCGGAGTATAAGGTATTTATAAGATATCAAATTAAGCTCTGCTGAATACGTCTGTTTGTACGCACCAATAACTTTTTGCTGTTTCAGCAAAATATATATGTTCTATGTTCATGTATAGCTTTGTGTACATAGTGGTGAAGATATGCATTAAATTCTTTACGTTTACATACGGTTGATTCTTATCAAATCCAGTGCACACTTCTTTGATCATCAAAGAACCTCTTTGTTCTGTTTTAATTTACCCAGAACCAAACCAAGACTTAACAGATATTAGAGCATGTAGCAGTTACGTAAACATGACTATGAAGTATGTAGAAACTCTTACAAAACCTAATTACCTTCAGCCTGATCGTGCTTTTTCTTCTAATAAGCCTAATTCAACATTTATAGAAGTTTAGAAATGAAGTTATAACTTTGAAGTCAGTCTGTAATGAAGGACACTTATTAGAGCATACTCTGTTATTCCAGTATAGAACAGTTGTAAACAAATTGAACCGAGGAACTCACGACTTTTTTCATTCAAGCCTTGAGCTTTATTGATTTGACAACAGAAAACGTAGCTACACACAATAAATTTGTTTCAGTTTAAAAAGAAAATACACACACACTCTTCACATTTCTGATTTTGCACTCCATGGCGAATTCGTAAAGCAGAAAATGTTTTTCTTTTTCATGTAACAAGGGTTTTTTGTTTACAAAATTTGATCTACTGTTCTGAAGAAAAACTGAGTGATGATATTAAATTGCAATGAAGCTTTAAACATAGAATACAGTACATTCTGGCCTAAGTTTCAAGAATGAAAAAGATTATCAATACTGAAAAAGCTAAGAAGGTGGAAGAAAAAGACATCACAATAATCTTTCGTAACGATGGATACCCGAAACTGTTGATAAAGAAAAATAAAACGATAAAAACCAAGTTTCTGAATGAAACGTTTGGAAAGTATCACGTTTGTTTTCTGAACAATGACGTTATTCAATTAAATACGTATAGTTAGCTCCAAAAAAACAGAAAAAAAGTGTATAATTTTATCTTTATATTATGTTAAGACCGATATTTTACTAAACAGGCTGAAATCAAAAATATGAGCAACGAAATTTAATTAGTGTACTTAATAAATATCATTTGACTCAAAATATCACGAAGTCGGAAAATATTCTGGCCACTATTCTTTATTTGGTCTCGAATAGTCTGGTTACAGTTCGTTTTGGATACATTAAGTCCACTTTATAACGATCTGTGTGTAATATTGGGTTAAAACTTTATTGTAGGGATTTATAAATGTAAACAGCATAACGTAATTTCTAAAAGACTTAAGGTTGAACTATCTATGTACGATTTCAAAGACAAGTTCAGAAACTTGGTAAAGCCATTCTCCAATATACAATCAATTATCATTCTATTAATAGTTATTAGATACAGAATAAAATTAACAATTTATTTATCAGAGAATAGATAATATAACAGACAACACAAATTTCATGACGATATGCTGAGCTATTCAAACACCGTATCAACACATGCGCGTATTAAAGAACAACACATAAATAAATCTAAGTCACCCATCGAATCCCAAAACGATAAGCTTCCTACCACTACTGACACGCCTAACGAACAGTAACAACTTTAGTAAACGCCCATTAACAGAGTCCGGAGAAAATGTACAAAATAAAGGTATAAACTTCGCACTAACATATAACAGAATACCTACCTTAGATATAACAACATCCACAGAAGACGCAATTTACCGCCTACCAAAAGAAGAAAGAAGAAGTGTTGAAAATAATGAAGTTGACAGTCCAGAACGAGAAAATCTGAAGAAAACTTGAAGAAAGACATCATTATAACAATTCTACCTACTGACAAAGCGAAATAAGAATACTCCATCAAACTAGAAACACTAGCTGAAGATGGCCAATACACGAAGTTCAAGTCTCACATAGAATAGAAAACCAACTCCTCAAACCAAATAATTAACACTACACATCGCTACCCCACACATCTATGCTTTACCTGAAATGAACAAAAATCTACCCTCTTTGGCAGTTAATTGCACAGATTAACCACGCCCCCTCTTTAGCTGGGTATTTGGCATAGATATGATATCACCATGCAAGTAGTTACTCCAGGAATTGCGCGCCGCACCGCTAGAGGGCATGTCGACCTCAGGCAGTGGGAAAGTGGAGAGAATAAGCAAAGCCGATGGCGTCATGTTCCACGAAGTGGAATCAGAGGACGTGTAGTTAGGGGTGCATTGCTAGGCCGCCATGACAGGCGGACATGACAACGGAAGTTGCTAAGAAAACGAGTTGCAAGTTTTTTTAGTGTTTTAAAGGTTGATACGTTAGTGAAGAGGCTGGATATGTCAAAGCTAATCATTGTGTCTTGTGAGATTATCGTTCTTAACACATGAGGAAGTTTTATCTTTTAATGCATGAGTAATTACCCCAGAGATAACGCATCACGTCGCCAGAGGGCGACACACTCGTGACAGTTTTTGGAGAAGGAGAGAGAATGATGTCATAATTCCACGAAGAGGAACCAGAGGGCACAATGGTATGATGTCATCATAGAGTGTCTCAACATGTGATTATTACGTTAATGTCTAGATTTAATTATGTTACAAGTAAAACAATTATTTTAATAATAAACTTACTGTTTCAACAGATTGGCTTTATGCCATCCATATAACTACGTTCTTGACAAAATATTTTATTTTACACCTGTTACTTTATAGTTTTAACTTAAAGACATTTTATAAAAATGGATTGTGTTACTAAAGATAATCTTTGTATAGACAGATGGCGTTGGTAGGTAGATTGTGTTTCTATAAATGGATGGTCTTACAAATGCAGTTTGCATTTAACAGGATTGCATACAGATTTCAACTTACATTTAATTGAGTATGTTTTACAAAGATGTTTCTATACTCTCATAGTACAACATGCAGGTTTCAATATATCTTATTTTATTTTTCATTTACTTGTGTCTCTATATTTTAACATTTAACATACTGATGAAAGGTTTTTACCACACCTAATGTTTTTATAAAAAATGAACAAGATAGCCGATCGTGTTTGTATGACTTAGTACACATTAAACATACTGATTATAGTTTTTACTTTCTAGATTTAAGCATACATTTTTACAATATTGTCCTGAAAAAAAGTGTATTTAAATATCATGAACTTTCACTAGATTTTTTTATCCACAAACTATGTTTTAATAAGATATGTCATTTCACTTACGTACTTTTTTACAGGGTTTCTATGGGTCAAAGATGCTATCATAACTAAGAATATTGTAACTTTAGGCAGACAATGTTCCATAGGACACCTGCTGTTTCATTTTCACAAGTCAACGAGACTAACTGTTATAACATACATATTATCCATTATTTTAATGTGGCAGTTATAATAACCAATAATTTACTTGACATACTTTTATCGTCCTGAAAAGGACGCTTATTTTGCTGCAACTAAATATAATATATGAATGATTTACTTTTAACTTTACTATTATTTAGAATAGCAACATTTACCATTCACTTGATGTTCTATGCATAAGACTTTCGGACTGTCTGATGTCAAAACCACTTTTTGTTAGGAGATCATTATGTGGTCACTTATATAAACAGGATAGGCTATTTCATCATATTACAGCTGATGGCAAGATTATACAAGTTTGACCTTGTGTTCGCCTAAACCAATTAATGCTTTCATTTCTACAAACGAGAAATTTTATTTCCACATCTTTCAAAACTTCATTTAAACTTATTAGTTTTCCAATTGAACATAACCATAAAAAGATTTTAACTATAAATCAAGTGATTATTCCAAATATTTTCGGTAAAATTAATTATACAATTAAGTGTTCTTACATAAAATTCACGTTTTGTCATAGTCTAATATGCTATCATACATATACAGCAAAACTTCAGGCACTATAAGCATCATAGTTTATAATTTTAGTGGATTAGCTTTCCTAAAAATTGTGTTGATTCCAACTTAGCACATGTAAGATTTTATATGGTTTATAAATAACAGTGAACAACAGGTCAAAAGTTCAATATAATTATCTCATGTTATAATTTTCATAGACTCAGAAAATATAATTAAAAGATACGAAACAATGTTACAGTAACAACTAAAATCAGTGTTGCTATATATCAGATGATTGTCCTGAAAAGGATGCTTATTTTCTTATTTAGCTTCATAAGTCAGTCTGTGTAAATAGCAATTACTTTTGTTACCTTTTTGTCTAGTAGAGCTCGATTTTACTAACTGCATATACTTTATACGTTTGCTTGGTCTTTTTCAGCCTATTCCTGACATGAGTCACATGTTCGATATTCAAGACCACTGACCAACTCAATAAACTTTGTTTTTGGAAAATACACAGTTTAAAAAGCTTTTGACCTTTTGTGTTTACTAAAACAGATAACGCTTACGTTTGAATGTAGAACTCTATCTAACTCGCAGTTTTACTAAAACAAGAGGGAACATTTTGAAGTTAATCCCCTCAAAACAGCCACTTTACACCCCAAGATTCTGTTCAAGTATGTGAATGGTATATTTGCAACATGGCTAAATAATATGGATAAGATTTAAAAATTCATGAAGTGCTTGAACAGGCAACAACCCACAATACAATTTAAAATAAAAATAAAAAATAAGGATAACAAGATGCTATTCCTTGACGTGATGGTTATTAAGATGCATAACATGTATACCACAGTAATTTACAGAAACCCTACAGATACGGGTAAATACCGTGACTATAATTCAAACCATCCAAACACTGTAAAAACAGGCATAATAGTTTCAAAAACGTGTAAGATTTATAATACTAAAGATGCCAAGAAGGTGGAAGAAAAATACATCACAAAAGCCCTCCTTAACAATGGATATCTGGGATTCTTGATAAACGAAAAAAAAAGATAATCACTGAGGATGAAACTTAAAAAACAATCACAGACTTTGACATGGGTCTCTCTGAAAACGTACAGAGAATATGTACGTTTTCAAAAACATCAACAAAAGATAGAATTCAGATCTGGAAAACCAACCTATCTGGAATAGCTCATCATGTCAGAGAAAAAGGCAACACAATAAACCTAAAATAATAGGATACGAATCACATTAACAAAAAAGAAGATAAAAAAAAGCTTTTTACATCCAGTTAACCAATTACACACTCAGTTAATCCAGTATTGAAATCAGCAAAACCTTAATACCAATCTAACGGAGAAGATCATAGTCGAGTGCATAATGCACCAGACTTTCATCAGTAAAAACCTAGGATCGAATCCCAGCCACTATCAGTACAAAAAACAGTTCTGAAGATGAAAACATATTATCCTGAAACATAGGAAAAGAACTACTTAGTAATTAGTATGCAATTAATATATATAATAACTCGATAGCGAACGTATGTGCTATTAGCTGCAACAACGACTTTACGATCCTGTCCAAGGATTCATTTTCCTCAGTCAATCATCAATAAATTTTCTTAGTGCCAGACGTATTTCATTTTTGTTAACCATTGTCGATAGAGTCTGATTAGAGATGTTTTTAGTTAACTAATCATACAAACTAGTTTTGCTAATAATTCTCCATGTAGATGGGCTCATACACAATACTCCCTTAAAAGTCGTAGAGATGCTTCCTCTTACTCATTATCTAGCAGACCACGATATGACTATGTCTCTGCAGCGAGCTTAAACAATTACCTGATACAGTAAATGACAAGTCAATTAAACTATGAAAATAAATGGACCATTCTACAAATGTGTGTAGGGATAAAGAAGCCAGACAATATACATGTATGAAATATGTTTTTTGTATTAGCTACTACTGGCATCTATGTTAATTATAGTTTTTATTTAAGCCTTTAAATGCATGACGTTCGAATTTCTTATAATACAAATAATTGTATCAACAGACACCACATATGACATTTCTTCATTGTCACCAGTTTGAGATGGACAAATAAAGAAATAATTTATATGAAATACTTATCAATAAAATTCAGTATATTAAACATTTTTGTAGCTCAATTAATAACAGCTAAAAAGAGTAAAGAAGCATTAACTTAGCTGTAACTAATTCCTGTCTATAACCAAAGAAAAAATGCAAGTATTGTACCATAAACGAAATTAACAAGAAACAATCCCCCCCAAAAAAGAAAATTTTTACATTGATACTGATGTTAGTTTAACATGATATGTTTGAATACAGTTTAATAAGATAGAGTATGCCGCAAGCTATGATGCTAACGAGTGCATTACTTTATAATATGATTTCTGAGGCGTGTTATGTAGAGATTTACTCAATTTATTTTTGTAGTTCATTGATCCAGTTCATTTTCCTATAACCCGTGAACATCTACTATGAATAGTATTAACTCAGAAATTTAAATATAGGTTTGTCTCATTGACGATATTTATGGTAAATTTAAATATAGGTTTGTCTCATTTAAGAAATTTATGGCAAATTTAAATATAGGTTTGTCTCTTTTAAGAAATTTATGGTAAATTTAAATATAGGTTTGTCTCATTTAAGAAATTTATGGTAAATTTAAATATAGGTTTGTCTCATTGACGATATTTATGGTAAATTTAGATATAGGTTTGTCTCATTTAAGAAATTTATGGTAAATTTAAATATAGGTTTCTCTCTTTTAAGAAATTTATGGTAAATTTAAATATAGGTTTGTCTCGTTGAAGATATTTATGGTAAATTCTAATATAGGTTTGTCTCATTGAAGATATTTATGGTAAATTCTAATATAGGTTTGTCTCATTGAAGATATTTATGGTAAATTTAAATATAGGTTTGTCTCATTGAAGATATTTATGGTAAATTTAAATATAGGTTTGTCTCATTGAAGATATTTATGGTAAATTCTAATATAGGTTTGTCTCATTGAATATATCTATGGTAAATTCTAATATAGGTTTGTCTCATTGAAGGTATTTATGGTAAATTCTAAATATAGGTTTGTCTCATTGAAGATATTTATGGTAAATTGTATGATACCAATTTGTTGTTTAAATTTCTAAAACTAAACCTTGCTTGGGTATCTAGTTAAGATTCTCCTTAATCAGATCAAACATATACGATGAGAAAACAAAACCTTTGCTTAGTTTCTATATTTACGTTTTGGTTTCATAAAACAGAATGAACAGAATGCAACTAACACTAGCTGTGTTGCTCACGAATCTTCAACAGAATAAATTCAGACCAGGATAATGTTAAAATTCAAATGTTATGCACAAATAACAATTATTATACATTACATACTGGTATCTATTTTGAAGGTTAAATCAAACAAGAACTCTTTGAAAAATATTTACAGATATGTAGAAGGAAAGAAGGGTTAATAATTGGATATTACACGTGAGAAACTTGTTTGAAGCAAAAAAACAATATTAATAATCTTTATTAAATCGTAAAAATATCATTTATTTATTTCTACAGTTTGAATATCTTAGAATCATTGAAGCAAATGGTTTAATCATAGTAATATATATGAGTATGAGGAAATTTTGTACAGGATTTAATCGTGGGTTAATTTAGCCCACTTCTAGTTAAGTGTTTATCCAACTTATTAGTTGTACGGTAGTGTTCTAGTTAAGTGTTTATCCAACTTATTAGTTGTACGGTAGTGTTCTAGTTAAGTGTTTATCCAACTTATAAGTTGTAAGGTAGTGTTCTAGTTAAGTGTTTATCCAACTTATAAATTGTACGGTAGTGTTCTAGTTAAGTGTTTATCCAACCTATAAGTTGTACGGTAGTGTTCTAGTTAAGTGTTTATCCAACTTATTAGTTGTACGCTAGTGTTCTAGTTAAGTGTTTATCCAACTTATAAGTTGTACGGTAGTGTTCTAGTTAAGTGTTTATCCAACTTATAAATTGTACAGTAGTGTTCTAGTTAAGTGTTTATCCAACTTATTAGTTGTACGATAGTGTTCTAGTTGAGTGTTTATCCAACTTATTAGTTGTACGATAGTGTTCTAGTTAAGTGTTTATCCAACTTATTAGTTGTACGGTAGTGTTCTAGTTAAGTGTTTATCCAACTTATAAGTTGTACGGTAGTGTTCTAGTTGAGTGTTTATCCAACTTATAAGTTGTACGGTAGTGTTCTAGTTAAGTGTTTATCCAACTTATAAATTGTACGGTAGTGTTCTAGTTGAGTGTTTATCCAACTTATAAGTTGTACGAAAGTGTTCTAGTTGAGTGTTTATCCAACTTATAAGTTGTACGATAGTGTTCTAGTTAAGTGTTTATCCAACTTATAAGTTGTACGATAGTGTTCTATTTAAGTGTTTATCCAACTTATAACTTGTACGGTAGTGTTCTAGTTAAGTGTTTATCCAACTTATTAGTTGTACGGTAGTGTTCTAGTTAAGTGTTTATCCAACTTATTAGTTGTACGGTAGT
>NW_013672919.1:39819-40736 GCF_000517525.1 Limulus polyphemus | reverse complement strand
AGGAACAACGATGGACGTGAAGGATCTGATTCACCTAGTGAAGTTCCATTTACTAAAAGTAAACTGATCATTGAACACGAAAAAGATCTGAAGATCACTTCACTATTTAAACACGCATTCCCAAGAGATGAACTGGAGAAAATACCAAATGGTTATTTTTTAAAACTGGTGTGCTTATGAGGAAATGGAGAACACCAGATGTGCCAGCTTCAGAGGACTGAGCTATTGTTCATCAAATCGTTGTTCCCAAAGCATGTCCTTCTGAAATATTGAAAGTTGTCCAGAAACTCCCCATGGAAGATCATTTAAGTGTCAACAGGACAGGTGACAAAATTATGAGATATTTTGTTTGGCCAGAGTTAGGCAAGACACTTATCAATTTTGCAAAGTTTGTCATAACTGTCAGGTGGTCGGAAAGTATAAAGAGAGAAAGAAAGACAGAAAGAAAAAGAGATAGAGAGAAAGGAAGAGACAAATAAAGAAAGAAAAAGACAGACAGATAGAAAGAAAGAAACAAAGAGAAAGAGAAAAGACAGAAAGAAAAAGACAGGCAGAAAGAACGAGAAAGGAAAGGACAGAAAGAAAGAAAAGACAAAGAAAGAGAGAGAGAAAGAAAAAGTCAGAAAAGGAAAAAGAAAGAAAGAAAGAAAAGAAAAAATAAAACATAAGGCTGTTAAATTGCAATTTATTTATTGTGGGGATATGGTTTGAAGATTATCCATATCATAAGTGTTTATAACACTTGTGCCGCTGTACTTTCATGTACTATACAATTTTGTGATAAAGTGATTTGTACAGCTTGTATTCTATATTGTAATCATTATTGAAGCTGTATAACCCTTTAAAATAATGTATTATACATAATGTAATCTTGCCAATGTACATATATATATATATATATATATATATATATATAA
>NW_013672919.1:37804-39503 GCF_000517525.1 Limulus polyphemus | reverse complement strand
CTGTATAACCCTTTAAAATAATGTATTATACATTAGGTAATCTTCCCAATATATATATAATGAGTTAATTAAAAATTGTCTAAAGCAAATTTTTAATTCTCTAAGGAGGGAGTTGTAACGAATTTATCATTATGTATTTTTTTTTAATATGAACGTTGTTTGGATTGAATTTGTATTTAGAAGTAGGCTTGACTTGTATTATCAGATATGTGTTGTGTATAACGAATTTGTGATATATTTATTTTAATGTGAACGTTTGTTTCGAATAAGTTTATATTTGAGGGCGTGCCTAGCTTACCGTGTTAGTTATGTATGGCGAAATTCCCGCCAATTCTCCAAGATTGTAGAACATTCGTGAACAAGAATCAACAATGTTATCTATTTCCGTATCCGGTATTATTAGAAGGTTCTAGAAGATGTGTTTAGCCTGTAAAGTAGCACGGCATCGCGCCAAAAAACAACAACAACAAAAAACAGACAGGCCTACTATGAAACCGTTATAACCGTGTGAGCTATAAACTGTGATTTCGTTAACCCTTATAAACCGGAAAATATACGACATTTGACCAGGAACAGTTATAAATTTCGAACGTCAGTGAATTCCCATAAAACGTTAATACCTCTCCAAGAATACTACCAATTTCTCATCGGACATTAGTGATTTTGTGAAAATATTATCTTACTTCAACGGTCTAACAATTCAGTGCATGACAGAACTAGTTAGCTTCCCGCCGATCATACGTGTACGTACACCTCGCCGAATATCAAGGAGACTCTGAACTAGAAAGACGATTTTAGGCTATTTGTAAGTTATTGAAATTTCTGTCTGTTTGTTTGTTTGTTTTGAATTTCGCGCAAAGCTACATGAGGGCTATCTGCGCTAGCCGTCCCTAATTTAGCAGTGTAAGACTAGAGGGAAGGCAGCTAGTCATCACCACCTACCGCCAACTCTTGGGCTACTCTTTTACCAACGAATAGTGGGATTGACCGTCACATTATAACGCCCCCACGGCTGAAAGGGCGAGCATGTTTGTTGTGACGGGGATTCGAACCTGCGACCCTCAGATTGCGAGTCGAGCGCCTTAACCACCTGGCCATGCCGGGCCCATTTCTGTCTGAAAACTTTGTAATAATTAATCATAATGGTTGCTATTGTAAATTATAGTGTTGTATATACATATTAAAGCTTATTTGTGTCAAAACCAAAAACGGTGTGAATCAATCTTGTTGGCGAATAGCGTAAATTAAATAAAAAACAGGCATATTTCTAAACCTAAATCCAAGGTACGTCTCAACTAGTAAAAGTTAAATTATTTAACGCGGCCTTGGATTGTTTCAAATTTTCAATATGTAACAGGTAGGAGAACAGTTCTCTCTCTTTGGACTTGTATAAAATCTTAGAATACTTTCGTCAGAAGATTTCGTGAACTTACCCGAGTATTTTGTTTCAGGAGTATCACATAATTTAACCATCATACCAGATCGCTTACTTGTTGTCGGTGAAGGAGATGGGGTCAGCTGTTCCATGTCTGATAAGGAAGGCACTGGATGGATTAAAAATATATATAGTGACAGAAAAAAAAACGGTGAACAGCAGTTCTCGATACTTGATAATTATTGAGGTTACTCACTGGACAATTTACAATGTAATAATAATCATTAATAGTGTTTGTTTTTGAATTTCGCGCAAAGCTACACG
>NW_013672919.1:33176-37178 GCF_000517525.1 Limulus polyphemus | reverse complement strand
ACGGCTGAAAGGGCGAGCATGTTTGATGGGACGGGGATTCGAACCCGCGACCCTCAGACTGCGAGTCGAGCGCCTTATCCACCTGGCCATGCCGAGCCCATTAATAGTGATAGAGAATATGGTGAACAGCAGTTCTTGATAACTGATGATTACTGAGGATAATCACTGACAGCTAATACTCATTTTTAATAGATGTCAATAATTGATAACTAAGAAATAGTACTAAGTATTTATCGTTAAATTAAATAACTGAGAGTCATCAATGACAACCGAGTACAGACTGACGTCACTGATAGCTAATTATAGTCTGACGTCACTGATAGCTGATTATAATCTGATGTCTCTCAGAGCTGATTACAGCCGAATATACTCCAACGTCACTCAGAGTTAGTTACAACCGAATACAGTTGAATTTCAATGATAACTGACTATAATGGAATATAGTCTGATGTTACTTATAGCCGATTACAAGCGAGTATAATCTGATATCACTGTGTAAGGAAATTTGGAAATATATCAAATTAAGAATTTTGGATATGTACATTTGTTTAAGAACTAGTGGATATTAATATTTGGAAAAAAGGCGTTTTTTCTTTATTCTTTTACAATTACACTAAAACTGAAAGAAATTATTACAATAGCTACAATTTACTATAAACTATCAACTTTTCAACGCATTTAATTAAACTCAATATAAGTTAAATAAAAATGAATAGCATGTAAAATAGCATTAAATCTAAAATTAAAAACAGAGGATATTCAGAAAAGATAAATTGTAATTTAAATAAGTTCAAATAGATCTAACTGAAACAAAAACAAACCAGACAAACCTCAAATTTTAAAAGAATATATTGGTTGAAGAAAAATACATTATCGAAAAAACTCGTATATTAGAAATCAATGTTTTTAACTGAGAAGAGAAGCTGAAGAACAGATGGACGACGAGTCTTTGCCCGGCATAGCCAGGTGGTTATGGAATATTCGAAAGGTTCTATTGTGTTCTTTGAACTAATTTTAGACAGTATAAGCCAGGTACATTGTTGAATTATTGTATAAAAATACTACTCTTATTCACCATGGCACGAGTTAATCCTTTGGTAGAGCTCTGGATTTCGAAGGTGGCGAGCTGCGTTCGAATCTGTGTGATTCCACAATATGTTCTTATTGCTTTACATTATGCGTGTATTATACGAATGCCACTCAATCCCCCAATAAGAATCGTGCGTGGTAGGGTGCTGCTAACTGGCAGCCTTCCCTCTGGTCAGTAGTTCATAACTATAGATGGCAGCAAATAGTCTTATTAGGTTTGTCAATAATACAAATTACAAATCCAATATTGTGAGAGGGAAACCATTTTTTAGTGTTGCTCTTATTTTTACTTAGGATAAGGTCTTATCTGGCAGAAGGCAATCTAGAACTGATTACTGGACTAAAGTATCTTTTAAGCTAAAAAAAGACACTTCTCATTGAGTCACTGCTTACTGTTAACCTGGCCAAAGGAAAAGCAAACACTGAAGGCAATAGGAATAAAGCCTAATAAATTCAGGACGTCCTTCATGAAAGTGAAAATATATGCCACTTTCCATTGTTCAAATCTTTACATTGTTACCTGTGGAGACTTTTTATATGTTAAACATTAACCTCTTCAATAAATTATTTGATTTTTTTTATCAGTATTTGGGTTTTAAAACTGTTTCCATGAGGGAATGGAGGCTGTCTTTAAGGTAGGTCAAAATCTTTTCAAACAATTCTATAAATGAAGTCGCGTTCACCCTAGGTGAGGCACTTATCCCACTGTAAACCTTCGTTTTTATATTTTAAAAATGTATGAAAAGTGGCTAGAGTACTACTATGCATTCTAAATGGCAATTGCTTTGAATTCATAAAGGCTTCTGATAATATTTAAACAGTCTGATTGGCTAGAGTCATCGAGCTCAACCTGCCAGTAGCCTGTGCTGCTAGGTGTAAAGAGTGCTTGTACTATGATGTCCAAAAACTTTATCTCTGCTAGGGAAATAGTAGACATCCATCTGTTGTTTCGATATCTGAATTATTTTTAAATATATTCTTATGAGCTTGTCTATTCTATAAATAGTAAATCATTCTTTATCATGAAGCGTTTTATATTCTTCACTTCTTTATGAAAATAATCATAAGTACTTGTAATTATAAAAGCTCGATGGACTAATATTTTCACAAGGTTATCTTTGTAGTTATTTGGAATAAAGTCAGCAAAATCATAGTCCCCGAAAAGTTGTTTTTTCTTTACAAAAACTTCACAGCCCAATATTCCCTTATTATTACGGATTAAAACACCCAAGAAAGCAACTTGTTGATTTTATGATGCTCTACAGTGAACTTTATATTATTACGTCTACTGTTCAGATCCTCACAGAACTAATTTACATATTCCACTTCGCTAAAAATGAAAAAAAGCATTATCCACGTTCCTTCGATAGTAAACAGGTTTGAAACTCTTTGCACATTCGTTCAACTGTTGTTTTTCGTGGTAGATTAGGTAATGATGGAGTTAATCTGGATTCCATTTCAACTCCATCAATTCGGTCATAGATGTTACCATAAAAAAGTGACTCCTTGGTAGAAAATTCTAATAGTTGTTGAAAAACTGGCTTGGGGAATCTCATTACATTATTATCATATTCATAAACTACATTTGCCGCCAGCTGTAATGTCTCCTTCATAGATAAAGTTTCAATGTCTAAACTAATACACAATATATTTCTATAAATTTTTTAGATCCTACACTTCACTGGAAAACATAAAACTATCTTATGAGAAAACGGATCTAAAAATTTCACTAAAAAACATGTTAATTCATGTAAATACCTCCATTTAATACAGCAGATCTAACTGGAAAGTCTTCATTATGAATATTTGGACTACCATATAACATACAAGAATGGTATCCAGAAGGTTTAATCTTAAGATATTCATCTTTGGTCAGTAAGTTATTTCTTTTTTGTTTCAGTATAAAAGCCTTGAAAATATACTTTCTCTGGTTTTGATAGAATCGCTTTCGAATTTTATAAATTTATTACTATAACTCAAAATGTATTTATAGAAGGTAACCAGATATAACCAGGTAAACTTAATTAAGATGATAACACCATTCCCTTTATCAGGTGTCATTAATATAAACTTTTAATTTTCTGTGGCATCATACTCCACCTTATTAATATCAATATATTTATAAATATAGTTATTTAAAGCCAATGAACTTATACCACTAATGAGTTCTAACAGTACCATCCAATTAATTTCTACAATCCCAGGTTTGTTGCTAAGAGACACGTCTGAGTAAAAAATTCGAAGATGAACAAGTAACTTTCACAATTGGCTTTAGCAGATAGTATGACAAATTTTAAACCCTCTAACAACACTTTCTTTTCTGGTGCATCTAACGTATAATTGGACAAATTACACATGACTTCATCTGGATAATTAGTAAAACTATTATAACATTGTTGCTTTCTCAACTGATTTAATTTATTCAGCTTTTTAAAATAAATATTTGTTATTTTGTGTACACGTCCAATTATATAAATTAAAATAATCAGACTAACAGACCTGTTGAAAAATCAAACAAGCCTTTTCAAATTGACGTCCAAGGGATTTACATGCCATATTTTTTACTTAATTTTAAACTTTAATAAGTATTTTCTACATTGTTGAAAATTGTGTAGTATACTAAACTGCCTAACAGGAACTTTAAACTTACCAAATTTCGGGAAGAACCTGTAGAATTATAAAACAATCCAAAAATGTACAAGGTAACTGATTTTTACAAAATTTCACATAAAATTATTCAGCCTCTCTTAGTTGCGATAACACCGAAACTCCACATCTATTTTAACAACAGTAGAGATAGGCACATGTTTTGACTATAAGAAAAATTATAACCCATGCTATGTACCACAATTTACATCATAATCACAGAAAAACTTAAACAAGAAAAGATACATATTCAAATATACACCTGGG
>NW_013672919.1:13255-32176 GCF_000517525.1 Limulus polyphemus | reverse complement strand
TTTCTTGTGCCCAATAATGCATAATTTCATTTGATAAACACGTTTAGATTGAATGGTAATTTATAATCAGTCACAAGAACGTCGAATCTGAATCACTTGAAAAAACACGGGGGGTGCTTAACTTTTTTCCAGGTGTATAGAATTTGAATCATAAATGTGACACAAGTATCGATGTTAATATTACTGCCTTTCAGTGGAAAACCTGGTTTTTAGTAAAAAAAACAAACAAAACAGTTACATAATCTCTTTCTTAAATTCTATCCTCAGATAGAACTTAGAATTATTTTCAAACATAAATTTGTTTTTCTAATTTACAGACAAGATTTCTGCACAAAATCGTCTAGTGTTGTTTATGATTTTACTTATACTAATTGTAACGATAGGTATATATAAGATCCACCACCAGATGGCTAGAAAATAGTGTGTGGGAATATGCAGATCTACTCTGTGACAACAAATCAAATATAAAAGAGCATGCCACGCGAAGTTGCTATGTAGAAGTAAAGAATGCTTATTTCAAGATTATGTCCAAAAGTAACAATTAAAGCAGTTATTGTATTCAAGAAACTTCGTTAATTCAATGGCTATAGCTCCAAATTAACGAATTTGGGATAATCTATGAATTATTATTAAAATAGTATTGGTCACACAGTACAGTGACTTCCAATGATACAGTAAAAAGTCATAGTGAATCTAGGGTAGGTCTGGTCAGTAGTTCATAGTGGGTCTCACGAAAGCCATGGTGATTCATGGACGATACCGAAGAAGTGTAAATGGCTGCAGATTTTGATGGGCCTGTAAGGGCCAGCTGTAACTTGTACAAACTGGTAAAATTTCACAGATTACATGTGATTGGTCAGTAACAAATCTGGTGAACTTGAATATGCCAGTCAGACCGTAGTAGAGTATGACTAAATGTGCATGTCTCAAGTCACTGAACGTTGATTGGCTAGAAATACTTGTGATGATTTTGTGAAAATCTTGTTTGCCAACCATCAATGTTCTTGTAAGAAAGCAGTTGCAGTATTATTTTCTTTCTGTTATTAGGCTTTACGTGTTTTAGCTTAGTTTTAAAAACATCTCTGGATTTACAGATATAGCTTATTGTAGAAAAGAGACTCAATTAGCTATATAAGCAAAAAGCAGTAATTCAATCTTCAGATCTTTTCTCGGGCGTCTGCCTTTGGTACTGAATATTTTTCTCCCTATAGAGAACCATCAACTTAACGTTAACAACTTTTAAAAAACTAAAGAGGCATCTACCATGTTCACGACTTATACCAAGAAAATAATACAAACAAAAAAACCCTTTTCAAATAGACAAAAAAAGGAAGGGAAACTGAAAGTTATCATTAATGAGTTATATCGAAATTTTGATAGGACGACAGTAAAAGATTATCATATTTGTAAATCTTGGTTGTGGCAACAAAAAACCTTTTTATGTCTTTTTAAAAAAATTCCTTGTTTAACCCTATTGCACATTGTAACGTGCGGGTAAGAAATTGTCTTGTTGCTTTATACATGTACAAATGGGTAATTTTTATATTTAATTGCAATTACTTCCAGGTAACCGTCTAAATAAACCATAGAATCATTTTTGTTAGTTTCTCAATTGAACACTATTACTTCTAAGTAACGTACCAACTCACAACTTACCAAAACATATTTCACGAAAAAATATTTGTTGTGCAATTTTTCTCCCTATAGAAAAAAAGTCCATTAAGGAATCCAGATACCACGAACTATTGAAAATTGCATTGTGTTTTAACTCCCAAAGAAAACTTAGAAACAGTTTTCCGCGATATGATTAGAAAGGTCATAATATTTCATGCGTTCTATTCCATTACTCATGCTTTCTTAGATCAACATCGTTTATCTCTCTCCATTACTTTCCAAAGTTGTGCTTCTGACTACGTTATATAAGATGGCACCATACCTCTTCAGAGGAGGGAAGGAATATTTAAAGCATTTTGAAATGAAGATGCTTTCAAATACATCATCGAATAGGATCTTTGTTGTTAATACCCAGAAGATATGCAAAGCCAATGTCTTTTAAGTGTTGAACCTTTTACAAAGGTTCACCAATATTCTAATTCAGCTTTATTATTACTACTCCCTTAAACAATATTTAATAATTATAGAATAGTCCCTCCAAACTGTTCTTCACGAGATAATATTGAAATTACAAAACTTTCCTGATAAGCCACTCACCGGGAGACTGGTAGATGTGTGCATCAGATCTCGGTGGTCGAGGTGTTCTTTTTACTGTAGCATACAGTGGCTCCTCTTGAGGCTGGAGAAGAAAATGTGTTTCATCTAGTGATTCCTCTTAAGTTCTCAATCTTCCTAATTATTCTATCGCACACAGTCATACTTTTATATATGTTAACAATTTCTTGTTGAATTTCTATCTTTTCGATAGAATAAGCTTTACTTCGAGTGTCTACTAATGTCCTCGCCTAATCAAAATTAAAAATTTATGTCATCGAAGCATTAGAAGACGCACATAAGCCAAGCTTCTAACACATCATTATACAGATGAGTTAACAAGTAGCAAAAACACTTTACCTTTTGAAACTTCTTTTCTTCCCCTCTCTCTCTTACACATACAATTAAAATTTTATGTCATCGAAGCATTAGAAGACGCACATAAGCCAAGCTTCTAACACATCATTATACAGATGAGTTAACAAGTAGCAAAAACACTTTACCTTTTGAAACTTCTTTTCTTCCCCTCTCTCTCTTACACATACAAAACAAAGTGGATTAAATTCGTTTACCAATTCCGAAAACATAAAACCTAGCCAATCTTTCTGTATGTCTCGTGATCAACGTTATAAAGTTACACTTGATATTTGAAAATACATAATAAATATTGAACGAAATAAACAATTAATTACAATAAAGCTGACTATCTTGTGTACCAACAATGTCCTGGATTTATAGTTTCCTAGGAACTGCAGATATATTTACTACTCTTGATCGTAATTATGGATCTTCTTAAACATGCTGTTGCAAAAATTATCATATATTCAATTTCTGTAATACATATTGGTGTATAGAAGACATATTAATACTAGAAATCAACGACCTTGCAAAGCTTTGTACTGTTAGTTTCAGTTTGAGTTTTAGTGAACGCTCCTGAAGAAGCTGTAAATCGCAACGTTGAGTGTCTAATTAAATAATAACAGCATTTTGGTGTTATAAGTCGTTTATTCCTAGTATTAATTATCATATATTCATTAATCTATACGTTTGTGTGGGGGAGTGAACATATACAGAGTATTGTAACATTTAATAAATAACATTTTGAAAGCAATGTTTTTCAACCTTGATTACAAGTTATACACAAATGTATTTATTGTGTAGAAAACTACTCCTTTTTGTTTAACGAAGTTTGTGTTTGAAGTTGAGCAAGTACTCAGTTTAGTAAAACAAAAATGACACCTGGGGAAACTCATCTGTTCGTGATTTTTCTGAAAACTCTCCAGCCAGTTGTGTGGTTGCGTAAGGAGTAGGATAGTAGACACTTTTAGCCTCCTTTTTCTTTTTCTTCTTCTTTTTCTTCACAGTCTTCTTTTGATAGTCTGTCATACGCAAAGTTGCTTGAGCAGAACCCTTGGCTATGCCATATACAGAGCTACCTGTACAATAGGAGTAAATATTGCTTTTTTAAAGAATATTCCGATTACAAGATATTTATTACCGATAGAAAGATATCTCTAGTCACATTGGTGTGAAATAAATACTGTTGTATAGTGTGCTGGTATCTATAAGTTTACAGTTAAGAAAACAATTATGAGTTAAATGGGTTCAAAACGTTTAATTTGTTAATAAGAAATATCAGTTATTTGGTAATGGTGTTTACTGGATGTCTTTATTATCACCACATGGTCCATTTCTGATTAAAGAGAACACGCATGATACTCCTACCAATAAGTTCGCAATACTATTACTAGAATGAAGCTGATGAGGTCCAAACAAAGTATAAAAAAAGCATTTCATTTCTCTTATCATCATAAGTCACTGAAGAATTATCAAATAATTGTTACAGAAAACAAAACAAAATAACAATAGCAGTTCAGCCAAAAGGGAATATTAAGTATACTTACATCCCAAGGAATTATTTAAATAAAATCATGCAGGTGGTTTATTGAAAAAAAGAAAAACAAAGAAATATTTGCTTTGACAGTTTTACTTCAGGAAATTTTCTATTTAATTATTCTGTTTATAATTATCGCTTCATTTATTCTAAACTCAAGCATATAGACAAACGAACGGCGTATATGTAAATCAATGAATACAGTATTTGTTTACTTAGTTAATTATGGTTAACACGGGGTAACCCGAAAGTTCTGGAATTATGAGAAAAATGTTAAATTTTTATAAGGTAAATAAAGTTCAATTTGACATCGCAGTACATTTGTCAGACGGCAGCAAGTATTTCTAATCCAGCAAACAGTACATTTGTTCTACAAGTTACAATTTTCTTGGTAAGCTACAAGGCTATCTGAGCATAATCTTAGCTAATTTTGAGCTGACAGGCTATAGGGAAAGCAGCTAGTCTATATAACCCATCACCAACTCTTAGGCTACTCTTCTCTGACCGAATAGCGAGATTTGATCGTTACTCTTATAACGCACACCCACAGCCTTAGAGTTTTTGCGTCAATGGAACGCGGACCATGGACCTTAACTTCCAGGCTATGCCCGACCCAAGTAGAAATATTCTTTGTCAAAATAAAAAATAACGAAACACAATATAATGTCAAAGTAAACAACAACGAAACACAATATAATGTTAAAGTAAACAACAACGAAACACACAATATAATGTTAAAATAAACAACAACAAACATACAATATAATGTCAAAGTAAACAACAACAGAATATAAAATACCAACAAAATATTTAATCCTTAGCGAATGTAGAATGTACTTGATAGTCTTACCATTCTGTGAGCTGCTTGTGTTTTTTCTTCTGATGACCAAACAGAGGGCAATTAGGACAATGATGATTACACATACTGACACAGCGACAGGTATAATTATAGTGAGGTCCAAGTAGAAGGGAGTTGCATTTCTGGAGAGTCTATTGTTCGGTTTCATTTGCATTGGTACTGAGCAAGCATGAGAAAAAGAGCGACCATTATTAACGGTGTGTCAAATGTTAATATGGATCTTACGCTGCGCCCTTGTCCTGACTTTATCGATTCTATATTTATGTATAATTTTTCAGATGTTCACTAATCTGTTTAAGACATTAGATATTTGTTACGAATTATTTCTGGTGTTTTTTTTTTGTCTGTGTCCTGAAGACGCTAATTCAAATTATCTTCTCAAGTTATAAGAGTACACAAACATGAAACCATTGCTTTAGAGTGATTAAATTTTACAGATCGTCTTTTCGAGCAATAAACGTGTTAAAAACTAATTCATTTTAGGATAACTAGAATACAGACGAATGCAAAATACCTTCCGGAGTGACGAGAGTATAGAAGACATACTTGGCGTCCGTCTTCCCAGCCTCATTTGTCGCTACAACCTGCAGCTGATACCAAGTCCCTGGCTCCAGTCCATGGATATCCAAAAAATAGTTCTTTTTAGCGGGAAAGTCATTTGCTACTTCATTCCATTGTTGGGCATGTTGGCGTCTGTAACGTACTTTAAACGAGATTAAAGGGCACCCTCCACTCTGCCAGTCTGCAAAGTTGACAGTGAGAGAAGTGGAGTTGTAAGATAGAGCCGAGTTCTTACTGGGAGCTACTGGAGCTGCAGAATAGAATAAAGTGTAAGTTTCAATGGAAGTTTGATGATGAAAATGTGGACTAAGTTTCAAAGAAAATTAATTTAGCATTAAAATGAAAAACGTCAACATTAAAAATAGGCAAAAATAGATGTTTAGATTATTATTAATTTATTACTATGATTTATTCAAATGATCTTTTAATTCTCAACTTATGTATGAAAGAAATCTTGTAATGCATAAAAACATTAACAATAAAATTTAAGGTGTGTATTATTTATAACCATTCGATTGCCAATTCCATGATAACGAATATGGAAATAAAACCAGATAAGTATTATTCTTTGGGAATATTTGTTTGTTCGTGCCACTGGGGGGCGTTGGGAAGAAATAGCAGCTCTAAACAGATCAATGATGGACGTAATAAGAGAACTATGTATTTTTATCAACTAAGTAATTTCGTTATAGTTATATCTATTTTATGTTACCTTTTTAAAATGTATTATTTTTTAAAAATATATATGATGATATAACTACTTGTTAGATAAGAATCAGAGCGCCCTCTTTCTTTGTTACTCACCCTCTCCTAAAGTCTTGGCATCAACTATATCACAAGGCTCTCCTCTCCCGACGGAGTTATAAGCAACTAAGAAGAACTGGTACCGAGACCCACAAGCTAGATCGTTGAAAGTATAACTTTCCCGGTCACCAGGAATGTCAACCTCTTCAATCTGTTGGTCATCTTTCATCATACTTAACGTGAAGCCTAGAAAAATATATAATTCAAAGAAAAGCTAATTTTGGTCATCTCTCTTCTAAAGAAATGCCCGTGTCGTTAATGTATCCTAAAAATAAATGCCTGTGTCGTTAATGTATCATAAAAATAAATGCCTGTGTCGTTAATGTATCTTAAAAATAAATACCTGTGTCGTTAATATATCCTGAAAAGAAATGTCTGTGTTGATAAATATCATGTCCGAAGCACACTGTTCCTTCCTGCTACTTTCCATAATATATCTAGTGTACGAGGACAACAGTCCAATCGCACAGAAATCTATGGAAGTTGCGTCCAGAGATTTGACCGGTACGTCTTCGTATGAAATAACATGAATACCCGTTTCATTCATCAGCTACTTGAGTATGCAATAGTTAAATAGGAGGTATGACTGTAAGCTTTATTTTGGTAAACTTATACCCCATTGGCTTCGTTTCCAGACGGAGATTCTATTGATTAAAGTGCATACTGTTGTCTAGAGCACGTGGACAGCTTTTATTACTGACTTTGGTGTTCGTGGATTTCCACTTGTTTCATTATATCACACTTTGCTTACACGGCTTGGGTACGATTTATTACAGGTCTCTTTCTGGATAGTTCTGATTTCCCAAGCTGATTCAAATTCCTTAGTGCTCTAATGCCATTAGTTACGAGGGAGATTCCGTCTTGAAATTCTAAATCTACGATCTCATCACATCTTTATGATCCGAGTGTATTAATATTGTGCGTTGGAAAGGGCTGTTACATATCCTTCCCAAAGGTGATCAATTTTGGGTGGAATCCTACAATCTACAAAACACCGCACAATGTCAACTTGTAGTCTTGATACATCCCTTTCCACTGCGACTTCATATTGAATTTGGTTGACACGCGAATAGCTGATTTACAAATTTAAATTCGTTTTAAATATAACATACTCAACCTTTTATATAAAGCAATAGGATACTATAGCCACTTCTTATAATAAGGAAAACACAATACTTGCAATAGCAACATTGTATGTTTGTTTAAAAATGGGCTATCTCAACTATGAAGGCAGCGGGAATCGAGCCACGAATTTTAGCATTATAAGCCATAAAGCTTACCGTCAAGAAACAATAAAAATAGTAGCATTGTAATTTGTCAAATATATATATATAAATATTTTTAATTAGTGTAAATATTTGCCGAGACAAACATATTTGTTGAGCACATTTTGTTGATATGCATAGCATGAACATACAACTATGTTCATTGATTTGAATGTAAGCACCGACAGCTATAAAAAATTCATTTCTCTATTTGTTTTAGAAATTTCGCGCAAAACTATACAAATGGCTATAGAATAGGCGTCACCGATAGATGGAAGGAGAAGGCAGCCAATAACACCCACCAACAACTCGTAGCTACTCTTCTCTGACCAAACAGTGAGATTTAACTGACATTCTTAGAGCGCGCTTACGGCTCCAAAGTAAAGAGCGCGTTTTTTATGACAATGGGACAGACAGGAATCATGAATTCTCGAATTCAATCGCCAACCCATAGGCGCCCGGCCTCAAAAGATTCATATGTATTTATCAAGGAAGTTGATTGATTGTTTGTTTGTAGTTAAGCACAAAACTACATAATGGGCTATCTGTGCTGTGCCCATCACGGATATCGAAACCCGGTTTTATGCGTTATAAGTCTGCAGACTTACCGCTGTACCACTTGGGGGGGGGGGCTGGGAAGTGATTAAAAATGACGTTTTAAGATAAGTAATTTGTAAAGCGAAACTAACTTAATACAAACTAAGAGTAATTGATATAAATAAACGAAACTAATCTTTATGAGTTGATGAAACTTAAGAACGTGTGCTACAGTTGCAAAGTAAGCATATTTACGGTAACCGTGTTTAAGATGGTATACCGCGGTAACAACAGCATGTAATACAATGAAATCTACCCAGCCACTTGTGAAACAGCCATGCAAATAAATAAATAAAAATGAAAACGAACAATATTAAAATAAAATAAGCAAACAAAAAATAATAAAAAACGAATAATGAAAAGATCACCAGGTGACGCCATATTGGACATGTAAGACACTGTTTTGCATAACTGACGGAAAACATACAAAGCCAGCGGTGATGTAAAGTGTTCAGATGGCGTCATAATGTTGTCTACGCGGAACCACGCACAGTTAAACACACGTTAGTATGCAAGTAACTGCAATGCCAACACATCGTTTCATTAACAACAAGCAAAGAAGTTGAGAGGAGGACCTTGTACATCACAAACCGTTTGCAAATGACGTCCTGCAAGGAACCAGTTCATGCCGTATCAGTTGCAGGAATATGCAATGCACGTGACGTTTCCAGTTGGTAGGACATTAATTCCTTGGTCATCTGTGTAAAAGTATCTCAGGAAAAGTCATCTTTGTCATCCATATAAAACTAAAAGCAATCAGCCGACCATCAAAAGCACTTAAATTCTGCCGTGACTTTCACAGCAGGCATAGACCTGGGTGTACATTGGCCATTAGATACTTTATGGAGAGGTGACGCGTACTTTACTTTTAAAGGTATGACCAGCACAAACAACCGCCATTTTAGAGTCGAGAAGGTCTAAAAACAGTTGAAAACATTTTTTTTCATTCACCAAAAGTCAAATTATGCTCACTTCATTATGAAGCTGTTTAATCTACGAGGAACCAGGGCCTAACAGCATGGAAACATATACTGTTTACCAGAAAGTGATACCCACTGTAAGTGAAGACTATGACCCTGCCTGATGTACAACAGTGGAAGTGTGTCAACGCCATCACCTCTATGAACGATGACACTACACTACTTTTGTTATCCTTTTCTACAGAGGGCGTACAGCACTGATAGAGGCCTGACCAGAAACTGCAACTACGAATGATCTGATCTCAGTCCTCCTGACTATTGGATGCGAGTTTAATCACCGTGACATGACCCATAGATGAAAGATACGATTCGTCAAGGAGTTATTCGTATCACATCAGACTTTATACTCAGCAGTAGAAAACATCTTTCTTTGTCTATGACCCGTGATCACGAAAACTGTAAGATCGCCATCTGGTGGTAATTGCCTTCAGAATTGTTTTCCCCACAGTGTTTTCATGCTACTGGGTAAATTTAATCGCATCTCGTGTAGAAGTTGCCGAATAATATACCACTTCCTACAAAGTAAATAATAATTTTTGTACTTAATTCTGCTAAAACACTTAACAGAATAACACGTACACGAAGATTAATGATTTAGAACTTAATGCACATAAAAAGTACACCACGTGTTTAAAAAAATCAAATACAAAGAAACTACGTAAACATCTTTAATATGAACTACCAGTTCTAACGTAGTATATTCCACTGTGAAATCTTCAACCCGAAAAGAAATAATAGCCTAATTTCCTAAAGCGTGACACATGCATTTCCTCGATTCTACAGGGTTCCAAGATATCAGTGGTAAAACTGGTGTTTTTTTTTTTAAACTGGTTCACAGTATTATGTTGCCACAAGAAACATTGAGAGAACTGAAACATATCAAGGAAGGAGCTGGTCAACATTTTGTAAATAAGCCGTACGAAACGTTCAAAGAACTGAAACATAAAGGAATGAAGTGGTTTCCTATAACTTTAAACCAATATAGAAAATAACTATTTTCTATAAGAGTGATATTCAAATCACACTATTCAAACAGACAGGATAACCCGAGAGTTGGCGTTGGGTACTATTGAAATTAGGAACAGCTAGCGATACAGCCATCGTATAGGTTTATGTGATAACTCTGAAACGAACAAACAATGCATTCATTTCTCTAAAATAAACATTGATGTTAACAAAACTTTATATTGAGTTCCATAATCCTAAGACATACTTTAGCTCTGTTAAAATGTTTTAACCACATCATTCCTTTGCAGTTTATTAGTGAATCTGTAACGAGGTGTATTTACAATAGGAAGACCATAACTAGTGAAATATCGTGTTTTTTGTTTTGATTAAATTTATGAAATATTATCATTCCTTGATCTTTTACACCGAATTTTCCATAAAACATCAAAAACTTAATTTAACAGAAAAGTGAATTTGTTTCATAAGGAACTAGTATATAAGCAAACTTTTAATTTTCTGAAAAATATAGTCTAAAAAAACATGTTACTGTTATGTGCAGAGGCTTTCCACTAACTTTGTTTTTGGTATGAACAGGATTCTCGGCTTTATTGCGAAATAAGAACTTGGCGACTTAGTGAAAATATAAAAATGCCCAAACTTTAAAGAAGTCCACATTTGGACATAATAACTTGCTGAGCTTTAAGTTATTCCTGGTATTTAAAAGAAATGTTCTCGCTTTCTTTAAGTAACTGTTAACAAATCTCATTGAGTCATAATTGAATTTATGTTTTAAAACAATGTCATAATTGACTAAGCACAAGCACTTTCTTATTAACCGAAATAAAGGATTAACCCATTAACTATGGATAACAATGCAGTTTTTAACTAATCAAAACGCCTAACTAGCACAATCTTTGCCTATAACGAACATGTTAAAGACTCTCTGCATTAAAACAAGGGTATCAGCGAAAGTCTTCATATGGGTTATGATGTCACCAGGGTATATTCACACACACTGCAGTAAGGTAGTCCATTAATATTCTGAAAGTTGCTGAAACATTTTATCAAAGCAATAGCACATCCAATTTGTTGAGTTCATTACATATTTTGTTATTTTATCATGGCTTTCTTTTTGTGCTTCTTGAAATTGCTGACATACACTCTTCAGGTCTAAAATTGAAAACCAGGTGGAGCCAAAGTATCAAGGAGGAAAATAAATTATTTGGAGAGAGTACGAAGCTTTCTTCTGCTAAATAATGTGCAACTTATATCTGTTTTTTTACTATCAAAATTAAATAATTTTCGGAAAACTTTTCTGTTAGTTTTAGATGTACCATAATCCTTGCAATCCACAATTTTTTCTGGAAACATATTTTATCTCTTTGTTCCACAAAAACCACACCACTATCTCCAGATTTCAAGCATACATTTTTCAGCGTTATTGCTTTACTTTCAGCTGAATTATAGCTACTCATCAGGTAGTTGCTATCTTGAAGAGCAGGCAGTATGAAGGAAGATCCAGTAAAAGCGACCGTCTCATGTCACAAAAAATTAGTTTGTGAATTAGTAATAGTTAGGGGCCCTGTCCTGTGTCCAAAGGATGCCGCCCGAAGGTTTCATAACTATTAAGTAATATGCAAATTATGCCGACACCCGAGGGTTACATAACTGTTATGTAATAGTCCCAAAGATTATGACGTCCACGAAGTGGCACCAGAGGGCGCATTGGTAAGATGAGCGCATAGATAGTTCGTGAGCAAATCACTAGGTGATGTAGATCAACGTATCTCAACATGTCATCAACTTTATAGTAACAATAAAACTCTTAAAATTAATAAATTTATGTAATTTGCATAACGTTGCGTTTACCATTATCAGTCCTTAAAAGTTATATCACAATTACAGTTTCACTTATAAGCAATACACCAAATCTGGTATTTTCATCTCTAGTTTTTATCAACTTTATAGTTTTGTATATATATTCAATTGCGTACATTTTACAAAGGAGAATGGTGTCTTTATAGGCGGATGGGACGGCATACAGTTTTCATTTATATATTTAATTGTATTACATGTTTTACAAATGCGCCCTCTTGTGCCACTTGTGGAACTACGATGTCACCACCTCACTGACAGCAGCACCATCTGGTGCCACTTCGTCGACGTCATCGTCTCTGGTGTCTATTATGTAACACTTATGTACCCCTTGGGTGTCCGCATCCTTCGTTTGTTACGTAACAGTTGCGTAACCTCAAGCAACGGAATCTTTTGGAAAGAGGCAGGCCCCTAACTACTATTACTAATTCAGATTGTTTATTTTGTGAATTATCTTATGTCCAGTCTCTTTTTTCGTCTAAGATTTATTATTCTGAGATTTAGATTAATATATAATAAATATCCTGGTTGATCTCTTGTTATTCTGGTGACCTATCCCACCGCTCTTAAGTTAATTCAATTCTATCTGGATATCCTGCAACAGTAACTTTGAAATTTACGTTCCACTGACCGCCACTCCGCAACAGTCCAATCTCTAATATTATTATTTCAAGGTAGTTTACTATTCTTAGGTATGATTTCTGGTTAACCAATAGTAACAGTAGATGCAACAGTCCAATCTCTAATATTATTATCTCAAGGTAGTTTACCATTCTTAGGTATGATTTCTGGTTGACCAATAGTAACAGTAGATGCAACAGTCCAATCTCTAATATTATTATATAAAGGTAGCTTACCATTCTTAGGTATGATTTTTGGTTAACCAATAGTAACAGTAGATGCAGTGGCCATAAGAAAATGACATTTTTTTCTGAGTAAGTTTTGTGAGCAAAATTGTTGAAAAGCAACTTTTTTTATATAAATTTACAGTTTCGTTCATACTGGCTTAAAATCGTACCTCAGATGGAACCGTGGGACGGTTTTCTAAAGCTTTTTAGTGGGAACTCAAGCCAATTGTTTCTTGTTAACAACCATATATGTGTGTCCAACAATGGTGCAATGGCGAGAATATCGATTAGGCAGTCTTTATTATATATGTCTGCAGTTTTGATATCTTCCAGTTGTACAGAATGTTAAATATCTACTTTCGAAGCAATACTTCTACTTGGCGTCAGTATTACACATATACCGCCATCTTGAATCAAGTGATCAAATCCTGGAGAATCAACGATTGCTCATACCGCCATCTTGAATGTAACTGATCAAGTGATCCGATTCTGGTGAATCCATCGAATGAAAACATTATAAAATCTTTACTCTTCTCGTGAACTTAGCTACTTTCTTCTGACGAGTAAGTTGCAAAATAAGTAAGAACTTTGCGTTGAAGACTGTTAATTATCCTGTTTTTCTTGTACTGAACTGCAAAGTAATGACGCCGTTTATGGAGTCGGGCACTTAAAAAACAAACAAAAAACAAATATCTAAATGCTCACATTTTTACTTAGTCGTGGTGACACACAAAACATTTTTCTTTTCTACAAAGTAATGATAATTTGACCCATAAAGTCAGCAATATTTACAATATTTGTTGTATATTTGTACATTTCATCGCTTAGTAACCTAATATACAACAGTACTGCTAATTCGAGGAATCGGAAGGAAATAACCACAATATTCTCACCCGAGAATAGCCAATAGAATAATTATAGTAAGTAATGATTTAATTTCATTTAGGTGTGGATGTATTAACATACAAAATAAACTTGCAGGTTGAAGTACCACGTTAAAATGTTGTTCATGCCTGTCTTAGATTCGTGATTTTCTTAGACTCCTCCTCTCTATTCTTTTTTTAATTTTTTTCCCAGTTTTTGTCGCAATTCCACCTGACGAAGAGGCCGTTAAAGAGCTGAAAAGCTTGTAGGATAATGATATCTTACATTTTAATGTGGTACTCCAGCCTGTAAGTTTCTTTTTACATTTATAGTATATATATTCTTAAAAGGTGTCCTCTCATGGTTTTCCTAAATGCTCTTATTGTTTTAGAATGAGCAACACTGTTGATAATGCCTTGCTTGTGGTTCCATTCATTCATTTAACAAATAATCTCGAAGTAAGTCTGTTAAGTATTTATTTGGTACTTTTTTATGATTATAATTATTGGTTTCTTCACAGGTCAAGAAGGTGGAAATAAGCTTGTGAATCTTGAGGCTCCAAAAACGACTGTATTTACATAGGGTTGATTTGATATATAAATTTCCAAAACCACTGAAGCTGGTGTAGTCCACGTAGACTTAAAAAAAGTTCCAGATAGCACGATGTTGGTGGATGGAGCTATTCCCATGCACTAGATAATGTTGATTTGTCTGTAACATATGTCTGAAAGTAGTCTATTATCTGTTAGAAGTTTTATCTGGCATTAATAACAGTAATAATGTTTGCAATACTCAAATTAATATTTTTGGAAAAGAAGACAACGACATTCGCGTCTTTTACTAATGTGGGAGCCTTTGTATTGTAGCAGCCTTGGCTTCTTTACTTTTATCAACAAATAAAAGTTTGCTGTCCATGACTTCAACAACATTCTGTGTATGTTTGATATGAAAGGAGCCTCAGCATTCGCTGTTTTTTTAACAATTTGCATATCTTGTTTTTAATTTTCTTTTTAAACTGCTTGTTCTACCGTCCTAATTCTGCGCTTTCAAAAATAATCTGATTCTACTCTTCAACTGTCCTTTATTCTTAACTAACACCTTTATAAATATTTGAACCTTTGTTGGGACTAATACTTCTTATGTCGCCCGGTCCGGCATGGCCAGGTGGTTAGGGAGCTCGACTCGCAATATGTGGGTCGCAGGTTCGTATCCCCGTCCCACCAAACATGCTCGCCCTTTCAGCTGTGGGGGCGTTATAATGTGACGGTCAATCGCATTATTCGTTGGTAAAAGAAGCTCAAGAGTTGGCGGTGGGTGGTGATGACTAGCTGCCTTCCCTCTAGTCTTGCACTGCTAAATTAGGGACGGCTAGCGCAGATAGCCCTCTGTAGCTTTGCGTGAAATTTAAAACAAACAAAACAAACTTATGTCGCCCTCTTCCGATCAGTAGATTTTAATAACTTAACTTGTAGCTACATCACAATTTGAAGTTTTACTTCTTCCACGTATCTAAATTGCGGATTCATACTGAATCACAAACACCACTAACATTTATTAAACTACTGACCTAAACTTTCGTTAGTACGGCAGTTTAACTCAGTATTAGGAATCTTAGAACATTTTCTATCAGGTTAGCTTTATTCTTGCTTTTTAGAAAAGTCCTATCTTAATGAAGTGTTTACATCAACGACGCATTACAACAAGAGGCTTATCGAGGTAAACATATAATAAATAATTCCAGGTAGTTACAGATAATTACATCGATTAATCAAAAAAGTACTGAATACAAGAGAGAGAATCCTCAATTGCAGCGGCACTTGAAATTCTTTTAGGCAGGATTAGAGTAAATTAATCTATGAAACTTTTCCCCTTTTTATTAGCTATATTTTTTGTGCGCCAGTAATACCAAGCATGGGGTGCGCGTATACCCGATTCGATTTTATTACTTATCAAGATCTCTACAAGCCTACCCTCAAATTGAAATTCGTTCAGGCAGGATTAGAGTAAATTAACCTATGAGACCTTGGGCGTGGTCAAATACATCATATCAATCGAAAGGATTCGACCTACTGAGTCCAAAACGGTAATTATATCTCAAATCGGTCAAGAGATGACGGAGCTATGAGCTAAAAGTTTGAACTTGAAAATAACAACAACAAAAACTCAGCCATTCTATGAGCCGTTATGCCGCGGCTAAAAACTTAACATCTTTCAAACTTAAAAAGTAATTTACAAAACAGCATATTATCTATAACACGACAACAGAGAATGACACACAATTCAAGTTACTTAAATAAGGAAAACTAGAAATTGTTTTTGGTAATTCGTGATAATTGGAAGCAACATGCCATTGTTCACAAACAATTAAGATATCTTAGATCATTGATAGTTTTTTTAAGGGTATTGCTTATGTTGCTCTTAGAAGCATTATCTGTTGATTTAAAGATACCTTGTACAGCGCCCCGTGGACCCCACTTGGCTCCTAGAACCCCGATTTTTAGCTCATACCACTCCATTATTAAATGTTGTGTGAGGACAATATAGTACAGAAATCTTGCTTATATTCAATGGTTAAAGACTGAATGAACCAGACACTGGTAAAGTTGCATTTCCTACTCGAAATGGCATTTTTTTTATCAATAACAAAATATTTTATGGTGATTTCGGCACAGTATTCATCATGAACTAAGATGAAATGGGCAGCGACTGCCAAGTTCAGAGTGACACCTGTAGAGAGAGAGTCTTAGAAGACTGATCTACAAAAACTCAGGTAGAAAGGGCGAAGTTTCGAAATACTTCTGTCTTTCTGTACACAAGTCCTCCAAGACTTTCTCTACAAGTGTCACTCTAAACTAAGCAGTCGTTGCCCATTTGATCTTTGCTTGTTCAATGAACGAAGCTGTTCACCAAAGTAGACAAGACTCAACATCTTTGCAGCACGTGCCTTTCTTGCCACTATAATTAAGCAGCCGTTCCACTAAAAATAAAATAAAATAAGAATTGAGGTCCAATATTATACAGCTTAGCTGGAAACTTGAAACAAGTAGAGAGTTTGTGATGTTTGAAATAGAGCACTCACGCATTCAAACTGCTTTTCAACTATATTAAA
Organism: Limulus polyphemus; assembly: GCF_000517525.1. Classification (NCBI taxonomy): domain Eukaryota; kingdom Metazoa; phylum Arthropoda; class Merostomata; order Xiphosura; family Limulidae; genus Limulus; species Limulus polyphemus. The sequence goes on along the minus strand of NW_013672919.1, from coordinate 15,364 downwards.
TTCAGTCTTAAACAAACTATTACCTGATTAGCAGATGAACATGATCGTTTTTTTAAAATAAATAGCCGACAAGGATGAGTGTACAAATTGTAGAAAGATCTTCTGAAGATCAAACTGAACAAACGCACCTGTAATAGGATTACCGTCAGGATCTACTGCATTCCAGGTTAACGAGATGGAATTAGGCGTGCTTGAAAATACTTTTAACTGGGGAGTTGTCGGTGGATCTGAGATAAAACAAGGAGAAAATAATATGTTTTTAAATAAAGATAAATTATAGAAACAGAAATATAGAATTAACTTTTTTTTCTATTGACGAAAAGTATTTTGTTTTTCCAGAAATCAATTGATAATATTATACTTTGATAAGTAATATAAAAGTATTGTTTTTCAGTGATTTTAAATGACACTATTATTATTATTCAGAATTTTAATTGTCTTAGAAGAGACTACTTAGTATTGTTTTTCAAATTTTAAAAGGCCGCTGTAACATTAGTCACAAAAATATATTCAAACTGATTCTATGTAAATTAAAAGTAGTTATTTTGATGTAAAATATGTTGCAGTTACTGACAAAAACGAAATTTACATCCTAGAAGACAGATATATATCGACTGTGTGTACCAGAGAATACTTCACGTTTTGTTACAATAGGGGTGTACTGTTATATCTATAACATAAAGTCTCTGAACGTATCATGCTTTAATGTGCAATGAAAAATCCCCCTGAAAGGAGTTTCACTTGGAGGTGTATTTTATGATAAGAAACACAGGACGTTATTGAGCTTACCACTTTCTAAAGTTTGTAACAGTAATTCCTCTGAAGAAGGCCCTGCTCCCTTGCTGTTATAGGCCTGTACTATGATTACATATTTGGTGAACCGCTTCAATCCACTCAGATGACATTCTTCTTTAAAATCTGGCTGGATTTCCAAAGTTCTGTAAACATACTGATCTGAAGAGGTGGCCAATTTGTAGCCGACGTAGTAGCCTAGCAGGACACCGTGCTGTAATTTCTGATTAGGTGGCTGTAATGGAGGGTAACTCCGATTTTTGATGAACATTGCAAAATAAGATATCTGAACACTAAGAAAAATGAATCGTTAGTACTGAGCGTTTATCTATGCACTAGAGTTCTTCATTTAATCAGTAATTAAGAAATTATACTATATTGGTCACTTATACATGCTAACAGAACCTTTGGTTTCACCAATTGTTTCATGAATGTAGATCATTACTTTCTTCCCCCTAAATGAATATGAAACAGACAAACATAGCGAATCATGGACTTCTAACCAATTGTTTTATTCTAGGTTTTTATGTAATCAACCCCCCTCCATTAGCTGAATATTTAACATTTTTTTTATTTTTAATTTGAGAGTTTAAGTGTCGCTCAAGCTTTTGATTAACCAAATCTTTGAGAAAAGTTTTAAAAAGTTTGGTCAAATCGTTTACTCAGCCATGGAGGTAAAATATGATATTGTTATTGTTTAAAAATATATCAAAATATATTTTACTCTTCTATTCAAAACTGATTTGTCCTTGAACATTCTCTTGGGTTACTTTTTATAATATATATTACACACAGGTACGGTTAAAGTTTGTGTAATCTATCTGAGCTGTTCATCTTTTGCAACTTAATTGCAGATGGTTTCTAGCCCCTACCTGATAATACTATGGGTATTAATATTTATGCTCCTCACTGGCACAGCGATATATCTGTGGACTTACAAGTGGTGGGCAAAGCACAGATAGCCCATTGAGTAGATTTGTGCTTAATTACAAACAAAATTATATACAGACAAATAATTAATCTTTACTAACTATTTCTTTTAAACTAGTGACAAGTAGTTTTAATTACACAGGCCTGCGATGGTTATATTGTCTTGAAATCTGTACATATTCTACAGTAATTCCTGTAGGCTGAATCCGAAAATCATATCCCTTTTTCTCCATCACGTACACATTTTTCACAAAACGTCATAACGCAATACATTAAATAAAGACCACAACACATAGTTTTGAGACTAAAAGACGTACACTGAGTGGTCACAAGTAAATAGACACCTAATTTTTCGTCATTTAACTGATTTATGCTAACTAATTTGTG
>NW_013672919.1:7617-12276 GCF_000517525.1 Limulus polyphemus | reverse complement strand
ACTTCACACAGTTCGTTTGACATCACTGTTTTTCCCTTTTCTTCAGTTTGTTTGTGTTTTTGTTACCTAATATAAGAATAAAAATGTTCATTGTGGTAAACGAAATAATAATTTGATCTAAGTAAGAGTTTATTTTCTTACGATTTATAAAAAATCCCTTACGTGATAGAAAAAAAGAATATTATTTTCGAAGTCTGCGTAGCTGAATTATGGCAAATCCGTTATCAAAACCAAAACTACTTTTATTAAGTTTAAATTTGCAGGCTTGTTTTATTAGCCAAAATATAGCATGCAATATGATACAAAAGCTTCGACTGTATTTTGGGTTTGGCCCAAAATGAGGTTTAAGCAATTAGGAGATTTGCCAGGCAAAATTAGTGCTATTTGATAAGTCTAGCAGAGTTAGGTTTAACCACAATGCTCGTGTCTTGGTATATGCTTTTATTTAATGTAATATATGCATATTTTAAATAATTCTAGGTAGAAATTCCTGTACGTTTATTTGATTCTATGATCCAGAATTCACTCTGGTGGAAAATAGTGTCCTCTGGATAAACACATGGGTTTCTTAACCTGTAACAAAGTTTCTTTGGATAGTCGGCTGTTCTAAAACAGACTGACCTTACCTCACAGAAAGAGTCAGAATTTGACACAGACTTACACCAAGAAAGAACATTTTCTCTCCTCTAAACACAAAACAAAAATTCAAATATTTTAAATTTATGTTTTTAAACTACTGAAGTAGCTTTTAAAAGAACACGAGTTATTTTATGTATTTTTTGCTTACTTATTTAGTCTTTACATACTATTATCAACATCAACATCGCAGATCAGAAATTTAGTTTATTAATGCTTTAAATGTCATCACAAAAAGATAAGAAGTACCTTTTCACTAGTGAGGCAATACTGGACCGATTACCATTCACTCACTACTCTATTCTTCCTCATTTCAGACTTTATAGCAATACTCTTCTGGTGACAAGATCATTGTCTCAAGCCTAATGACCCTCTTCAAAAGAATAATACAGTGTACTAGAGGATAACGTCAATTAACTGAAGAAAAAAGTGGAGGGCGATATGTGGTTCATAATAGTATCGCCCAAGAATATCACAAAAATTCTAACTGAACATACGGGCAAAACCATCTTAAAAATACGACTATGTATACTGCGCCAAAATCTATGCACAGCTACTAAACAAACTCCTGCGAACGTTGTAGGGCTATTTTTCAAGTTGATTCTTGAAAGTCGAGAGTTCCACCATCTAAAATTTTCAAAATTCTTCTTCGCTACAAAAATAAGCTCTTCGAAGCCATTCAAACATTGCAGAAATGTTGAAGCTATTTAAGCACCATTATACTAGTCAGAAATGCTTTGTTTTATTAGAGCAAACAATGTGTATATTCATAACAGTGTTTCAAGCTTTATTAGTATTGATTATAGTTTTACAAGTCGCTACAGAAAAAAAAGGATACGAATATTTTAATGAAACCTGGACAATAGTAATGAATGCAATATTAAGTATGTTATAAGGTAGTTTTAAAATCAATTCAAGCGCCTTCGTTCTTTCGCCCTGAAGAATTTCTCTAAGACCTTCATTTTCCGCCACTGAAAAAAATTCAGTGTTTTACTTATGTGCATTAATTGGAAAATAATGTGTGCCACTTATAGCACATTAATTGGACTCTACAATGCTGAGGATTCACCATTTCTCGAGTTTGCTATTCTTCATTGTTTCTTTAGTTTGCTGTTGTACTTTGTCTCTTCGTGGTTTTCTGCGACTATTTCAGTGAGTTTTCTAACAGTAGACGATTACCATAGTATATTTCTATACTTTTGTAAGTGGTGATTTTTTCTAATGATTTTCGTAACTTCGCTATAAGTACATATTATATGCGATGTTGTTGTGCTCACTTCCTTTGTACTCGACGCTTTTTAAGTGCGCATTTACACGAAACCTCAGGCACAAAACCACCAGGCTCAGTAAATAATGGTTCGGTGGAAAAGAAATCAATGCAGCAGTAAACTGTTGAAAAACATGTAACATTCAACTGAATGCATATGCACCTATGTAGCTTAAAATTTATTCTCCATAAATCGATATAAAAACTTAAAAGACAAGATAATTAAAAACTATTAACTTAAAAAGGAGAATAGGGATAGTCCAAAAATTATAGAAACAAGTTGAATAAAAATGCAAAGGTTATACTTTCAAGGCTACAGCTAGAACTGTAAAAAAATAAACAAACGAGGCTGGAAATAATGCCTAAACTATTTTCTCAAGCTAGAAATCCCTATTTTGACCCTTAAAATTGATAAATACTATAGACATGGAGTCAAAAATAGGGATTTCTAGCATGAGAAAATAATTTAGACACTATTTCCAGCCTAGTTTGTTTTCTTTTTTTAGAGTCCTTAGTTGTAGGCTTGAATATATAATCTTTGCATTTTGGTTCAACTTGTAAAGAACACTATTATTGTGCTGCACTTGAGTCTTAAACGACTCAACCTTTAGAAGATTGGACCTGTTGTCATGGAGAGAAACATAATAACTCATTGTTAAACTGCTATGCAAACCATCCACTTCTTATTAACTTTCGATCAGAGTAAGTTACCTATTTAGAGCGAGAATAAATATCAATCTGGTAATGAATATAGCTGACTAAATATACTTTTCTAGGTAGACCAACCTTTTCTAGGCTTAGAACTGCCATGTCAACTATGCACTCCCTATGACAGCAACCTTCTAGTCTAGAGTGTCAGCTTTCCCTTGTGAGGGAGAGGGGTTGGCCAGCAGGCACACATTCTAAGCCAAACTATTCAGATTCGGATCCTGCCCAGTCTAATTTTTCATTTTTTTCAAAAAGCTTCTAACTTCGAACACCTTCGTGAAACCATATAAATTTCTACACCTTAAACCTTTAACACCAAAACCTTCAATAAAAAATAGCCAAAACAGATTTAGAAATTTACAAGGAGAGTGGCATAGCTCAAGTGTCATGCTACATTTCGCCCTTAGTAACAAACAAAGTGAAAACTAGGACTTGTAACTTTCTAGATGTGGTGGTTCTGTTAATTAAATATGTGCCTGGTAAGAAGAGTCTCAGTTTTGACTTCTCCACAGAAATTTTAACAATTTGGAAATGGTTTTAGGCTCCTGTTGTTGATACAGTATAGTTGATTAAAAATTATATAGACTTTAAATCCCTCATTCAACTCCTACACTAGAATCTACTGTCATACAATTAAAACATGCCTAGACATTTTGTTCCATATAAAACATGTTGCCTTCTACTGTGAGCCATCACCCACCAAAGCAGAACAAAAGATTTAACCTTGTCCCAACAAGTTACATGATTTAGGTTGTGTCCAAGCGCAATTTATCATTGAGAAGGAATGAGACTAAACAGATAACTGGCCAACTTACAAAAAAAGAAATCTTTACAAATCAGGGAGGATGCTCAAACACCAATTCACTAATATAAAATTCATTAGGGGGTTTCGGGAAGGGCAACATTGATCCTCTAGTATAAGGGATTAGGGACTCTGGAGTAACAACTTAGGAAAAACAACCACTTCACAAACATCCACTGAAAACGTAAACGAGCAATTTTATTATCCAGGAATGAATACAAGATACAAGTAGAATACATTTAGTCGCATAGTACAGGAACCATCGTATGGATGTCCAGAAAATTATTCTGGCCCATAGATGTTTCATGAAGAAGTATCTGTCGCAACAACAACAACAAATGAAAGATGCATAGAATAAATAATGTACTTAATAAACAAGTATAATAACACAGATCACATACTGAGAGACTGCATATCCAACGCATGTCATTTTATTTTATACTTTCACTCCTGTTTAGTTAAACCTTGAATTGCACATCTAGTTTTGTTATTATCTAATTGACTTTAATGAGCTTTAATTTATATTTTAGTGAGAAAGATACTCGCGTGCGTGTGTGTGTTTCGCGTGCTAATTTCGTTCAGATAGAAGCTTAGGTTCCTAAGTGTTGCGAGTTGCGATTGCCGTAGCTATAACTACACTGCCGGCTAAATACGAGATTTTCCCCGAACTATGATAACACACAATACATGACTTATTTATATATACACACACACACATCCTCAACAAACAAAGGAAAAAATTTACCTTCCATGTTATTTTCAAGGATTTTGAACTCGTTGCTATACCGCGGACTCTCACTGGGGTGCCTTCTGGTGCTGAAATTAATCACAACATTACAGCTAATATAAATTGGCATTGTATAACTTACTTCAAACTGTATGAAATCACAGATAAATCGCTATTTTTTACCTTGAAAGTTGTCCTCTTGACTTATAGTTATCATACATTACCTTATTATTGAAGAAAAAAAACCCATAAATCCACATGTGTACAAAATCATTATTTCCCTGCTTATCTTTGTAACGTTAAAATCCTATATTTGTAAGTGATAAATTTTATTGTTTTGCAAAAAATGATCGATAAGTGCCTTTAAATTACAACAGACATAACATTCGGTTCTAAGATTTTGAGAGTGAAACTGAAAGCAAAGAAGAACATTATGTCTTTGTGATCTAATCATATGTCAACCATATCCAGTTGTTACGTCTCTGGTCGTTAGTTAATTTCCCGTAAACAGTTCTTCCC
>NW_013672919.1:0-6630 GCF_000517525.1 Limulus polyphemus | reverse complement strand
TCCTCAAAACAACTTTGCAATACACAGAATTTCCACAGCCACTTTAAGTTAAACACACGATATAATTTACAATGATTTACCCACTTTACTTACGGTTTGACTCGATTATATCCGTTATGAATTTATCTTCCGGTTTATATACTAAAATAGAGGGCGTCTAGCAAACGCTGGGACGTTCGTGAGGTTCCTCGATCCTTCTAAAATCTCATCACGTGTTACCAGGGTCACGTGATTTCCGCTGTCGTAACACAATGTTATACCAAATGCACGCACACAAAATTATTGAAAGTTTTAGAATATTACGAAAATGTTAATACTGCGTTATCATTTATGTTTGCGTTCATGGATTTTAGAGAAATGTGATCAATACTGTGAACTTAATTCACCAATGTAGTTTTAAGTGTTAATCGTTAATTAAAATGATAGCTCCCAGGGTCAGGACTCAGTTTCCATCACCCAAAACTGAACAATTTTACACAGTTTATTTTTAAATTTTAATAGAGAACGGGGCCATTGTTTTTGACATTTATGATCTGGACATACCTTCTTCTTCAGTTTTTACTTCCACGGCCTCACTTGGGTTACTGAAACCAAGGCCATTTCTTGCGATTACTCTCATATTGTAAACACTGGCAGGCTTAAGGCCAGAAATCAAAGCATCCGTCTCTGTGCCCGATATTGTAACATTGGAAGTTCCTTTCTGCCATTTCGCTAAAAAACATGGGAAAAGTATTTTACATCTGATAAAAAAAAGCAGTTTATGGTAATAACAATTCGGACATAATAATTTAATTACTTTATCTACTTAACGTTGATCTTCGCCACATAAACAGTCAATCTATTTATTTGCTTATAATTTACATTATATCTGTCTATCAGGTCAGTTAGTCTTGAAACGTTCACTCATTCGACCAACAAACTATTTTCATCTTACCAGATTGCTGTTTGAACTGAACCAAGTATTTCGTGATAACACTGTTGCCGCTGTACGGCGCTGACCAACGGAGTGTAACAGTGCGGCTGGATTGTTCAATTATATGCACATTTTGAGGGGTGTCTGGAGGCTCTAAAATGGACAATAAATATAGTGGAACAAATAATAAATCACGCCAGTCAAACTTCGACACCATACCTTTTAATACTGTTAAGTAATAAAGAAAAATATATAAATAGTACCAAATGATTGGCTTCAGTAACCACAGTTATCTCTATGTAAATGAACTTTTAACATTCTTATATGACTTATCATAAGAATATATCGAAATTCAAGACACATAGTGTATACCCAGAAAAAATCTTAAACTTAGTTTATATGTTAGTTATATATGTTATTAAATATTATCTAACAGTGCTTCAATAAAATTAAAGGAATGTTATTTGACTTATGTTTAATACTTTGCTGTTATAAAAGTTTTAAAATACATATGTTCAAAAACAGTTCGCATTACCTTGTACTATCAGCTGTATATTAGTGTCATCTTGTCCATACGTGTTGGAAGCGATACAGGTAAAAAGGGCCGAGTCTTGTTTGTCAGCTTGGCGGATAAGTAGCTCAGATGTAACACCAGGGGGCAACACTGTCTCTATTAATGTGTATCTAACGAGAGAAAAAAATTAAATGTCAAACAATTAAAGGGAAAAAACTTTAATTTTTTAGCCCTAGAAACACAAAGCAAAGTAACAAATATTTAAAGCATAAAAAAGTAATACTGTCATACGATATTCACAAGAATAAAAAAGCTATTTTAGAGTTTGATTTTTGTTCAAGTAAATCAAGTTTTTCAATATGAAAAGTTTTCTTGTTGGCAGGCCGGGCGTGATCTAGTATTTAGCATGTAAAGACTGTGCATCTAAGGATTCATGGTTCACGACCTTTTGTCTCATAAACGCTCTCCGCATTTTACGACAGTGGGAGGGCCATAAAAGTGAAGGTTAAATCCCAATGTTTCATCAGACAAAAGTAACCAAAGATATTGCGCATATACCCTAGTGTACTTTTGCGCGAAATTCTGAAATAAATAAACTAACAACTGAAACGAAAAGGGTTAAAACTACATAAGTTAATGCCACCCACTGGCTCAGCGCTAAGTCTGAAGGCGTATAACGCTAAAACCCGAGTTCCGATGGCCATAATGAACACAGCACAGATAGCCCATTGTGTAGCTTTGCGCTTAACTACAAAAGAACAAAAAAAAACATAAAGTAACGAAAAATATTTGTTAGAGACGTGTTTTTTTGTTTTGTTTTTTTGCCTTGGGATTCTGAGTAAAGCAACTGTAACAACCAGTTCATATGCATTTTATAAAATGAGAAAAAGGAATATAGCAATGGAAATCATCAGTATACCAAATACTGATATATAGTAAATATAATCAAGCAATTCAATACGGAAACAAAACCAAAACCAAACACGAAAGCCTTGTTGAAACTGATAGCTACCGTGTTTCAGGAAACCAGATTATCCATCCATAAAATATATTTAAACATAAAGACTTATAAAATGTTGTATGAATTATTATAAACTGTATGATATTCGTATGGATTTTATGGGACCCCATCCAATCTATTACTTAATGAGATGGAGAAAGAGATCCGTTCTTACTAACTGAACCCATTATCAGCAGATGATTGTAGTGATGAATGCGATCTCGAGGTTCATCACAATAATGCATGCTCAATCGAATGGAGATCTGGCTATTATTATAGCTCTTTGATTGTTATTGTTTTGGAAGCGTTCTTGTGAGGTAGACAAGATCGGCAACATCGTTCACACACACTTTGGACGTTTATAACGTACCTGAAATAATCCAAGAAGACACGAGAACGTTCCCCACAAACAGAGTCAAGTACTACATGTGATTTTATTCATTTGGTTTACACTACTATTATTATTACTACATCGTATACTTTCAAATCACTTATTATTATTCGGAGTTAACTCTGTAATTCTGTGTTTCCATTTTTGAATCTGAGATAAATTGTTTTTCTTAAAACGTGGTCGACTGCTGAATGGTACAGTTGGAGATAGTCGAATCCTGACTATTCTTGGAAGAATTAGTTGAGACACAATCTGACATCTGTTACACAGGTTCCGATGAGAGAATCGCCATTAAAAATATGTATCTACTATCATACCCTTTGAAAGTCGGAAAGATCTTTGCTCTTACCTGTTGTATTTCAGACTAATCATGATATGACTACATATCGGTATTTACAGGGCTCAAGCAAACATGTGAACATGTGATGCATCACGATCAGTCTGTTTAACATATGCAAATAAAGAGTGTTACAAATATATCTGTGGGTCTTAACAAAAAGAATAATCTAAGGCACTACCTCCCACCACGCTCTTCCTGTCCTATAACAAAATACTATTATTAATAATAATAAAATACTTGTTCTTTATTTAGCCTAAGTCAAAGATAAAGTTGCAAGGTTTTTTAATTTGGTACATTGGCACAACACTTTGTAAGGTACTTTGCAAGAAAGTGTCAATAAATTATCTATCACAGTGAGGAAAAACTTTGCATAAAAACTGAAAAAAGGTTTGCTATTTCAGAAAAACATCCGCAAAAAATAATCACTCCCCTCTTCCACTAAAACTAAGTATCTGCTTCAATCTGTCTTTCAGCGTTTAATATAAAAGTGAAAGTCTGTACTGACCTGGGGTCACCTTGCAGATTGATGTTTTGTTTAGCTTTTAGCCAGATGATTGTTATGGGTTGATCCCCTCGTGCGTGACATTTTAATTTTATATTGTGGCCTTTTTCAACCTTTTCAGCCATAAACTTTGTCTTGAAGTGAGCTGCAACTGTGAAAAAAAAAAATAGATTCTGTTTTATGAATGTAGTTATATATTAACTTTTACCGTGTTTTTTAATACAAATGACTTTGTAAACTGTGCATGGAATATTTTATCAATTAATCTATCTTTTATTTATATCGTTCTGTGTAGACAGGTGAACAACAAGAGCTTAATCATAAAAAACTACCTGAGTAAATAACATTTCTGTTATACCACAATTGTTTATCTGACCAATTAAGTTAATGATTTGAAATTGTGGCTATTTTTTATTTATTTTTTTGTTAAAATCAAGCTCTTTTTGTTTGTTAAAAATGTTCTATATCCATTTGGTTTTATTACTGATAACAGTAATGGAATACTGTCGTTTCTTTCGTACCCTTGGGAAATTTCGAAACTCTGTGACACCGAACATACCTTTATGTGAATAATTTAATCTTATCGATTTTAGCTAGTTTTGTTATTCTTTTAAGTATAAAAACAGAATTTATTCAAATGATAACCAACTCTAAATTTAAGGCGTTACTTTGAAAACTGAAACAAGAAACGTCCCTGTTTATATTAAACGCTTATTTTAGTTCTCGATTGGTTCTTGAGTTAAATAATAACAATTTACAAATTATTTCAGGCACTTACAGGCTCTTAGCACTTAATGTTCTAAGTCCTCTCATGTTTGTTTTAACATAAAGATCGAGTATGTTACATTGAAACCATTTTGAAATCTTATCACGCCGTAACAGTCCATGATGCCTCATCTAGTCATTCTATATTCAATGACCACATATATTGACAATAGACCTGTAGCGTGGTTTCCTTTGCAAGAAGCTCAGCGGCCAAGTTGTCATGTCTAAAGCATACCACTCCTCCCTGCAGGCCTTCCATAAGCCACCTAGAGTACGAAGATGACGGTTTCCTAGCGCTAATTTCAACAAACCATCACAACAATCCATAAGCGCTGCGTTCAACGATTTGACTGTTATGTATTCTTATTGAATACCTGAATACCCGTTATATTTTTAAGTTACTTGAAGTATGAAATGGTTGAATGAATATTTCATGAAGCGATTTGTGTACACGTGACTTGTGTCGCTTTTTTATACAGAGATCCTTCTTGATTATGTTGCGTACAATTGCCTATGACACGTGAATGGCTTTGCCACTGACTTTGTGTACGTGGATTCTCAGTTGTTATCAGACGTCACATTTTGCTTATCATGGTTCGGGTACAACTTGTTGCATGTCTCTTTCTGGATGGTCCATCCTGGTTCCTCAAGTTAATCCATATTTCTTTGTTTTCCAACGCCATTAAAAGGAAATCTCCGTTTTGGAAATTCTATACCCCCAATTTCAAGACATCACTGTGATACAAGTGTATAAATATTTTGCAAGTGGAAGAACTGTTACATGTTTTCAATTTTCGGTAGCATAACACTACCTTGGAAACAATAAACAATATGAAAATGTAGCTGGGATACATGCCGTTTCATCGCGACTTTTTAATGGCTGTGGTTGTCCCAAGACTTTTTTATTTCCATATTCAAATCGTTTTAAATGTAATGTACTCAACCCTTTATATAACTACATTACATTTAAAACGATTTATTAACTCAACCCTTTATACTTAATAAAAATCTTCAAACAAAATAGTATTTTCATTTCATCGACAGTGGTATCGTTTTTTAAGGTATAATTTAAAAACTCGATCATTATGTCTTTTAAGTTTTTAAAATGGTAACGAATCTCTAAGTGTTGGAGGATCACAGGTTGAGAAGCGTAGCTTTACAGGATCTGACATTCATACACACATATATATACAAATTTTAAATTCAAGTTACCATTATATATGTTTTGAACAATAGTAACTAAAGGTCAAGAGATACAATGTTGTTAAATGGTCCAACAAACCTTTTTTGCTTTATTAGGCTATCCGACGTCCTTACCTGGGTTTAAGACGTAACAAATGATACTTTTAAATATAAAAACAGCTAACATCTTAGTAGGCAATAATGTATTAAATGTGTTCAAGATTAACAAGGAAACAGCAGTATGGGAATTCTACTTAAAGACTCCGACACTTAAAAAAAAACACTAACTTTTTACATGCAGTTTAATAACTTTGCTGAGGCCTTGTCCAATTCCATTGGTTGCTTTGCAGAGGTAAAAGCCTACGTCATTCTCCTGGGAGTTGTGAATGGAAAGTGATCCATTTTCAAAAACTTGAAGGTGTGGACTGCTGACTACTGGTTTGAAGTTCAGTGGAACATCCTTTTCTGTACCGTACAATATAGAATATTTGTTAATTAGAATATTACAAGCTTATGCGTTTCAAACGCTTGAACTTAAACGTAAGCTCTTCAAATGAAATGGGTTTTCTTAAACATCTTATTAATTACAATTTAAATCCAATCATCTATGTTCTAATGCGATATAAATTTTCAAAGAAAAACAAAAGATCTGACAATGCCATAATATAACCGGAGAAGAGTTTTCAGCACATCTGCATCATATTTCAGTCAACTAATAAGTAATTGATTTATTTTTCTTTGGCCACCTATTAATGAAAAATTAGCGCATACAAGTTCAAGCAATATTTTTATATGATGAATCTTACAGGGTATAAAAGCATGTAGTATATTTTTGGATTCAGAAAAACTTTATCCAACTGTTCAAAACGTGTAGTAAATTAACACATACGCCTAAATAAAAATGTTTTTTTTTACTTTTTGGGCAAACGGTTTTTGTTAGGTAGTATATAATGTGATATAGGCGAAGGTCGTTTGCCCGAAACATTGCAAGAAACAGAAAAGAACAACAAACATAATTTAGAC
>NW_013672918.1:36432-37849 GCF_000517525.1 Limulus polyphemus | reverse complement strand
ATTTAAAGAATTACTAATAAATCTGAACTTCACGGGATTTTCATGCAATTTTGGAATTGCATAAAAGAATAGTAAATTCGTACAAGAATAATCTGTATGGATATTCTATTTTTAAATGGCCTGCTTTAAATTAAATAACATTATTTTTCTTTAAAGAACTTTTAGTAAAAGTGCTTGTAGTATTAATTTCATTAAGTACAATTTGTGCATATAATTTTTTACACACAAAACCAAAATTATAACCAGCTTTTTCAATCTGGGTAATAATAAATTGTTTTTGAATTTCTTTCATTTTATTTTTAAAGACATTGAAATAAATATCTAATTTATATCTAGATAAGTTTAGGGTTCTTAATCCATTCTTTGGACATTACTTTAATAAAAGGCACAGTGCAGTTAACTATTTTTGATAAAAGAAGAGAATTTAATTTTCCCATTCTTGGTCTACCCACACCTAACAGCGTAATTCCGCGTATCATGTTAAAAGGTATTATTATATCTCAACTAAAAATAACTAAAGTATTTTCATGGATTGTGTTCTATTAATAAAAAATAAACTGAAAGATAACGGCTATAAAGACAGGCAATTAAATAAATACCTTACACTATTTTTCAATAAATACAAAAAGATATGTCAGAAACTAAACTTATAAAAATAAAATAAAGAAGGCGATAGTTATTTTGATTTATAAGTAGCTAATAACAATTTTTAAACAATTTCATTCAGTATACCGGGACGGAAAGACTAACTTCAAGTAGCTGTTTATATATTTTTAATATATATACACACTGAACATTAACTAAATGAATGTTAAAGAAGCAGACACAGACACATAATTTCATAAACACATAGAAATCATACAACATACTACAACTATATACCATTGTTCAAGATGCGTCTTCTCTAATCCCAAACATCGCAAAAAGTGAATAAATTAAAAGTAATTAGTACAGCAAGACCTACCAAAATATGGCTTAAAATAATTCTTGCGGGCCTGAACTTTAGGCTAAAAGTTGTCGCACACCGAAAGCTAACTCTTATTTCTAAATATTCTTCACTTCTTAATATATTTTAATTTTTTAATATAAGAACACAAATACCTACACTTTATTTCATTAACATATAGGAAACTCTATAATGAACATTATATTCAGTTAATATAAAAATAAAAGATACTATTACAACTTTTGAAATTTTTCAAACGAGACCCAATACTCGAGGCTCTCGAATATTTCACCGTTCTTCTTCAGGAGAATAAAGGGTTATGTTTAATGAATGTGGTGGAATATATAGGTACAGATGTTCAACATGAGCTAACCTTGAGCATTAACCAATCATAACAAAGACTTAAGTGTGATAATAGTGTTACGTCGCCGGTTTGTTAATTAATTTTCCGTAACTTCGTTCCGACGAAAC